>NC_135403.1:1636215-1741215 GCF_051989625.1 Stigmatopora argus
TGTGTGTGTGGTGTGTGTGTGTGTGTGTGTGTGTGTGTGTGTGTGTGTGTGTGTGTGTGTGTGTGTGTGTGTGTGTGTGTGTGTGTGTGTGTGTGTGTGTGTGTGTGTGTGTGTGTGTGTGTGTGTGTGTGTGTGTGTGTGTGTGTGTGTGTGTGTGTGTGTGTGTGTGTGTGTGTGTGTGTGTGTGTGTGTGTGTGTGTGTGTGTGTGTGTGTGTGTGTGTGTGTGTGGTGTGTGTGTGTGTGTGTGTGTGTGTGTGTGTGTGTGTGTGTGTGTGTGTGTGTGTGTGTGTGTGTGTGTGTGTGTGTGTGTGTGTGTGTGTGTGTGTGTGTGTGTGTGTGTGTGTGTGTGTGTGTGTGTGTGTGTGTGTGTGTGTGTGTGTGTGTGTGTGTGTGTGTGTGTGTGTGTGTGTGTGTGTGTGTGTGTGTGTGTGTGTGTGTGTGTGTGTGTGTGTGTGTGTGTGTGTGTGTGTGTGTGTGTGTGTGTGTGTGTGTGTGTGTGTGTGTGTGTGTGTGTGTGTGTGTGTGTGTGTGTGTGTGTGTGTGTGTGTGTGTGTGTGTGTGTGTGTGTGTGTGTGTGTGTGTGTGTGTGTGTGTGTGTGTGTGTGTGTGTGTGTGTGTGTGTGTGTGTGTGTGTGTGTGTGTGTGTGTGTGTGTGTGTGTGTGTGTGTGTGTGTGTGTGTGTGTGTGTGTGTGTGTGTGTGTGTGTGTGTGTGTGTGTGTGTGTGTGTGTGTGTGTGTGTGTGTGTGTGTGTGTGTGTGTGTGTGTGTGTGTGTGTGTGTGTGTGTGTGTGTGTGTGTGTGTGTGTGTGTGTGTGTGTGTGTGTGTGTGTGTGTGTGTGTGTGTGTGTGTGTGTGTGTGTGTGTGTGTGTGTGTGTGTGTGTGTGTGTGTGTGTGTGTGTGTGTGTGTGTGTGTGTGTGTGTGTGTGTACAGACGCTCCCCTACTTACAAACGAGTTAGGTTCCGAGCAATTGTTCATAAGTTGCTCAGTGCTATATTTTGTATTATAATTTATGTTTAAGGCCTATATAAGTATATTGAAGGTTTATATAAGTGCATTTGTATGTTTAAGGCTTGTATAAGTAACACGCATTGGTTTGTACTGAAAAAAACATTTAATAAAATGGAGAGAATACATACAGTACTGTATACATACATTAGAGAGAGAGAGATTTACTAGAAACTGGCCGAAATAAGCTATCTAATGACGATTGCAGTTTTCTTTTTTCATCATAAATGATCCGGTAGCACTGTATGGCATCATTCAATTGATTTGCAAACTTTGTGCAACGTTCAATATTTGGGTCCTGCTGCTCGATCTTTATGTTTATAAATGGTACTGACGGTCGAACGATTCAAGTTGTTTTCCCGTGCAACGCTCGCCACTTTCTCACGCGCATCAAGCTTCGTTATTATTGCCGCTCATTTCAAATGAAATGGCTTGCCTCTTCCTTGCACCTCCCTCACTAGAAGCCTTTCGCTTTTCACAAACCATATTGAATAATGGATGGACGAGATATTTAATGATAAAAATGAAAAAGGTTCTTTGCGCACTGGAGATACGTTCATGCACTTCCGCACTGCAACGAACTGGGCAGAGGAAGGTGGATGCTGGGTGAGCTGAGCTCTCACAGCGCCAGGCGTCGGTATTAGCGGCGGAAAGAAGCACTACTCGGAAAAAGGCGCGCAATACAAAATCGAACTTACGAACATTTTTCGACATAAACGCAATTTGCAGACATGTTCGTATGTACCGTTGTTCATAAGTCAAATGTTCATAAGTAGGGGAGCGTCTGTATATGTACATATCAGTTGCGGGCCGTCAGGGCCTTCAAGGCCTTCTCTGCTGGCCTAAGAAATATCTGAATCATATATTATATTTTATCCATCAATACTTATTAAATAATTCCAAATTGTCTGTTAGCTTCCTTTCATTGCTTATCCCCCTGGTTGCACTGCTTCCAGATTGTTTTCTTATTGAAGCATTTAACCAATCACATTTCAGCCATTATTTGTTGCCAGGGTCAGAAATCTGCCTCAAAGCCTTCACAATTAGTTCTGCGGGCTCTGCTGCATTAAACAAGCGTCGATAAGACTGTTGCTTTAACCAATCAGATTTCGAGTTGGCAACACCTCAATGCCTTGTCGCAGGTGTAGGGATACCAAAGAAAAGGTGACATAACGAAAGACAGAAAATACACTGGTTGATGTGATGACATTAACAAACACGTGGGTCGCACAAAGGAAGCAGAGCCAGAAAGCAGAGGTCGGCCACGGACACCCCGGGTACACTGTCTCCTGACTGGTATGGAAAAGCCTTGATCCCCCCGCCCACCTGAACTTGGATAAAGGATGAGGGCAGCTTAGTAACACCGGCTCACTCCCTAGAACTTGAAATACTGTGTTGACAATGTCTTTATATAATATCATCTATATCATATAATTTTTTTTTCATATTTCCTTTTAGCCTTTCCAGAGGAGATCTCTATCAAGCAACGTTACAAAATTCTCGGAAACAGCCTCAATGTTTTGGTGGTGTCGACACTGCTACGCCAGCTGATCTTCAACTGTTGAACAATAAATACAATAAGGAACCATTGCAGAATTTGTAATTGCTGCCGCCTTTGTGTGCTTCAATTTTTCTGTTAAATAAATAATCATATACTGCAAATTTATATTCAAAAATATGTATATATCACATTGCTCTGTAATCATACTGAAGGAAAACAATTTAGGTAAATATTTTGTGATAACCTTTATCTATAATCCTTATAAAGCGTGATTTATGGGTGTGTGGGTTAAGATTCTCTCGCTACATTTGTCCAAACCGTGCAACGTAGAGAGTTGAAAATTTTTATGGTGGCTAGAAACAGCTGTCAGATCCTAATAGACGATTGAATTTCTTCACCTTCTCTAAGTGTGTAAACTCAACTTTTATTTTTTAAAGAAAAAAAAGCTGAGTTGATGATGTGCCCTAAACACACCGCGTGGCTGATTGTTCGTAACGTCGGACGCCTTTCCACGTCATTTACTAACGTCATTTTCTGAAGAATTTCCGCCAGTGAGTTGCTAGGTGCTCTCCGAACACTTTTTTTTCCGTCGTAACGGGAGTTATAAAACATCCACCCATCCATAAATCACGCTTTATCTCTTCTTTAATCCTTTTAAAGTGTGATTTATGGATGGATCTGTGGGTGTGTGCACCTGGAAACCACACTGAAGTGATTCTTAGTCACTTCACACACAAATACCCATCAGCACCGCTATTGTGAGTTTTTATTTTCTCACTTCACACACAAATACCCATCAGCACCGCTATTGTGAGTTTTTATTTTCATCATATTTTCACTTTGGTTTACAATGTTTTACCAAAAATAAAAATGCCCAAACATTGCTTAAATAGGTAAAATTCGTCAGCCTTTTGTTGGATTTATTATGGGATGTTTCTATATGTTTTGTAAGCATTTTTAATAAGTAATAAGGCTATGATGATATTATAGATGTATGCATTTTAATTACTTTTGTATAAGAGTGTCTTTAATTTGAGACTGGGACAAACTCGAGGTCACCCTGCTGGCTCCAGCTTGTTGACATAACACCTCACCCTCCAAGGACTGTTACTGGGAGATAGACCTCGCAACCCAGACACCCAGATGCAAGTTCGCAATGATCTACGAAGGACTCATAAATTGTTTTGTCTGGGACGCCGGCAGTTTACCTTATAAAGAAATTATTATGCTTATACTGCAAATTCTTATGCAGGTGTTTTGGTTTCAATCTAATAATGGCAATTGTTTTGAATCAGATTGCATTGAAATGTTTTCAGTTATGTGCGACTAAATACAGAGAAGAGGAGACTGCACGTCAGAAATGCTCAGGAACGAAGGCGCGTTATGAGTGTGGCTCCTTGCAAGTTGTAACCAGATATGTTAAAGATGTCTTCCAATTTTAATTAAATATTACTAATAATGATTTAAGGGTATTAATCATTATTCCAACACCTTTCTTTTGAAATTGACCGTCAGTTTTCCTTACTTTTTTCCTAAAAGGCATACTGCCTGTTAGGAGTAGCTTTTTATTGTTTTCCCCATTGCCTTTTCCCTACTCTTGTTTGTCCCTCCTGCCTTGCCGTTGTGCTCGCGCAGCTGCGTGTGATTCAAAATTAGTTCCTGTTGTCTATTTAAACCCCACTGATTATAATGTCATTGTCAGATTGTCTGCCTGATTTCCCTTGCGGTGCAATTGCGTAGAGTGGAACTGACTAGTGGGCGGGACAACGGAGTGTATATTGGGGGCGTGGCAAATAACCACTCCCTTCACAAAAGTATTAGGCAGAAGAAAGGAGTGCGTTGTTTTATTTTTTGTGACCATTGCATCACTTGAGAAGAATTTAATTTAACCCTGTGGGTTTCACAACCACTGACTAATGTGTTTGTATTGAAATCATTTTTTTCTCACCAGTCCTCTTGATTTATTGACATTAAACAAAGCTAGTGGATTTTGTCTGTTGACGAACCTAACATTTATCGTATTTATTAGTCTTTCGAGTTTGGGAGTCAATATGCCGAGGGACCCAGCAGCTGAGCCGATATCCGGGAAGACCGTAGCCACGGCAGTTAAGACCCTTTTAATGGGCAGGGCTTCAGCTCAGCACCTGGGTACCTTATTTTAAGGAGTTGAAGACGGTGAGTCCAGGTGAATGTGTCCATTCGTTAGGGCATGATTGTGGTGTGTGTGTTGATAACCTGAGGAAAATGAAAGAATGGGGAAATTGCAGCCCTCATCCAGTATTAAAAATTTGTTGAGAACCAGTCCGCTTCGAGGTTGAAACGCTTAAATTTATGTATGCCAAAATATTACTTTGCTGGCCAGCTTAATGAGATGAGGAAAAAGGGATACAGTGGTACCTTGAGATACGAGCTTAGTGCGTTCCGGTACTGAGCTCATATGTCGATTTACTCGTGACTCAAATGAACGTTTCCCATAGAAATGAACTAAATACAAATTAATTTGTTCCCATCCTCTGAAAAAACAACAACCAAAAAACATATTACAATGGAAAAACAATTTTATTTGTTCTAAATCACCATCTATTAACAAAGTAACAAATAACTAGTGGTTTAATAGTAATAAAGTATGTTTAATAGTACTAAAATTAGACGGATTTCACGGAGGGGAGAGAGAGGGAAAGAGAGAGGGAGGGGGAGAGACTTTTTGCACAGCAATGCGCTCGTAACATAACAAACACATTTAAATGAACTTGGATTACGATGCAGACTGTTGGGTCTGTTCTGGATTCAGGAGCAGGCACAGAAAGAGAGACCAATTTGAAGGAAATAAGTTTAAGACTGCAGAATAGGGAGAGTCCGAACAATGCGGACGCACAGTCTGTTCCTTGCAACTCTCTCAGAACGAACAGTTTGTGAGTCTATATATTTGTGAAAAACAGGAATTTGCTGGCAAGACTTTGGACTGATACGTTTAGACATCTGCAGGGCAAAGTTTGATTAATCAGTGTCAGACAGTTGAGTATTTGGGCTGATACGTTTAAACATCTGTAACAACGATATGTTTATAACTCACACAAACTGATGCAATACAAACAAGCAATTGCAAAGCGACTTTTTCAGCTTATCTTACACAGACACACTCAAAAATAAGTTTAATCTAACCTTACACTAAACTTATTTCTAATTTTGTTTTACATTTTTATACCATTCTTCTCCCAGGTTGGCTCTATTTGCCACGCCTCCACCCTGACTTTCAGATGCAGCTAAAAGGAACCTATCAAGGGTTGTTTGCTTTTGTCTTCCCTTCAAAATATTCCGAAAATGATGTACACAAATGTCCTCACAATAGGATAACGCACGACCACTTGCCAACTTGCCTGGGAAGTAGTACTCCTCTCGTATTAGCAAACAAGCTCAGCCATTCTCACTGACTAACGGGGAAAAAAAACTGAAAAAATGCAAGGTTCCGCCCAGTGCTCGTGGAGACATTACACGAGGGAGTTGCGACCAGAAAGACAGTGCCCATGATGTTCTTATGAGCAACCTCTCGCGTCCGCTGTATGCTCGTATTTCAAAATTTGTCTCGTATTGCAAGATAAATATTTGTTCAAAATTTTACTCGTATCTCAAATTGCTCGTATGTCAAGGTATTACTGTACCTGCAGTTAAAAGTAAATTCAGCTCAAAAGAGATTAAAATAATAATAATAATAAATGATAGGTTCACCAATAGGCATTCCCAAATACACGCACAAATAAAGAGAAAAGGCAATCTTCTGGATTTCTTCTTGCAAGGAGAAGCGAACCCTTGAGGTGAAGTCCCCGTTTCGTTCACGCGTCACACGCTTCTTTTCTTGTTTATTAACTTCAAGGACCCTAGTTACAATGGATGTCTCAACTGCCAAGGGAGGGGTCGGAATCAGAAGTGAGACGTCAATATAGTCAAAAGAAATGAAGGGTGTAAAGTCATGTGTGTTCTGAATCTTCTTTGTTTAGTTCACTCCAAGCAGTCCAAGATCTAATACGTTTTGGTGTTTAGTCTCCCTAAACTTCTCAAGAGCAAAGCATTTACTTCGTTGCAAGCAACCATATAATAATAATATGAAACTAAGTTTACTAGTAAAGCAAAGCATTCTTCATTGCAAGTAAATATAAAATAATGTAAAACTAATAATCCTAACAAATAACAACAACAATAATAAAAATAATAACAACAATAATATTAACAACAACAATAATAACAACAATAATAACAACAATAATATTAACAACAACAATAATAACAACAATAATATTAACAATAATAAAAATAACAACAATAATATTAACAATAATAATAATAACAACAATAATATTAACAACAACAATAATGATAATAATAATTTAGGATATTGGGATCCCACAGCCGTTTCTGGCCACCGTAAAAAATTCAACTCTCTACCTTGTACGGTTTGGACAAACGTAGCGAGAGAATCTTAACATACACACACATCCATAAATCACGCTAAGGATTATGGATGACCACCGAGGTCGAAGCCTCGCCACCACTTTGGAATGCAGAAGATTGTGCTACCATCTTGGTACACTTCAATTGATTACGCCTTTCCCAACTCAGTACAAAATGAGAAGTCCTCTTTTTTGGCATAATTGGTGAAAAGTGGGCGGCCGGTAGCGCGTCAGCCTCACAGCTCTGGGGTCCTGGGTTCAAATCCAGGTCATGTCCATCTGTGTGGAGTTTGCATGTTCTTCCCGGGCCTGTGTGGGTTTCCTCCGGGTGCTCCGGTTTCCTCCCACATTCCAAAATAAACATGCATGGTAGGCTGATTGGACACTCTAAATTGCCCCTAGGTATCGGTGTGAGTGTGCATGGTTGTCCGTCTCCTTGTGCCCTGTGATCGGCTAAACACCGATTCAGGGTGTCCCCCTCCTCTGGCCCGGATACAGCTGGGATTGGCCCCAGCACCCCCTCTGACCCTAATGACGATAAAGCGGTTCATAAGATGAGAGATGAGATGAGATGATATCAAACATTAAACAACAATGCAGGAATGGGATCCATTCAAACAATTAAGTAAAAAGTAGCTTGCTGGTTTGGATAAATTAATTGATATTTGAATAGGTATAATTTCCCTTGTTTTCAGTGCATGGAAGACATTCCCTGTTCTGTCCTAGGCGGAGACCGCTGGGATTGGCTCCAGCACCCCCTGTGACTCTAATGAGGATAAAGCGGTTCATGAGATGAGAGATGAGATGAGATGATATCAAACATTAAACAACAATGCAGGAATGGGATCCATTCAAACAATTAAGTAAAAAGTAGCTTGCTGGTTTGGATAAATTAATTGATATTTGAATAGGCATAATTTCCCTTGTTTTCAGTGAACGGAAGACATTCCCTGTTCTGTCCTAGGCGGAGACCGCTGGGATTGGCTCCAGCACCCCCCGCGACCCTAATGAGGATAAAGCGGTTCAGAAAATGAGATGATATGATGATAATAACAATAACAACAATAATACTAATAACAATAATAATACTAATAATAATAATAATTAGTAATAATTAATAATTGATAAAGGTAGTTATAAAGAGACAAAAAGAAAACGGGGTTTTAATAGGGAAAAGAGTCAGACAACTTATTTTGGTTGTCTTAATTGGCTATAAGTGCACTCAATTTTGTATGTGACAGTCCTGTCCTTTTTTACCCCTCTCTCCTCTTTCTGTCTCCAAGTGTTCTCACAGCTGTGATCTAATGTGTATGTAATGTGTATTTTTCGTTGCTATCAAACTGGGCCGTGACCGGGAGTCTGTCCCGCTATCATTATTGTATATCATTGTTGTTTCTCTTTTATCGTGCTTAAGTCTGTGCATTATGAGAAAAGTATAAACATTGCTAGACAAAGGAGTGAAATGTATGACGGAAGAGCATTGTCATAATTCTTTACAAATTTATCTAATTGCGGAAACTCTTTTTGTTATAAAGCCTAGTACGGGAGAAGAAGCGATGCTTCAGACCAACCATTCCATCTATTATGGGAAAGTGAGATTGTTGAGTTGAGTTGAGTTGTACACTGTTACTGTTGATTCTTCAGCTCCAGACTACTGAGGGACTGTGCGGATACGCTTGGAAGAGTGACTGCATATTTTCAACCTCGGTCTCAGTCTGCAGAAGTTCCCCATCTTGTGGAAGACTTCCTGTGTGTGGGTCCAGTTTTATCCAACTCTACAATGTCTTTTTCTTGTGTCTGTATCCGTTTTTGCTACTGCAACCAAGGTGGCGCCGCTCAAGTGGCAGCCGGTAGAGGTAGCTCCATCCGCTCTTGCTCGTTTTGTGTTTTTGCTGCTTTTCTATCTTTTTTGATTGCATTTTAATATTTCATCATGCTTTCCCATATACTTTACTTTGCTTTGTAATTTGTGCTTTTTGCTTTGTTCTTCTGCAACCTTTGCGACTCGAACCCACTCGTCGCGTGGCTTGGTTTCTTTGTGCTCGTCCTAGACATCTTTGGAGCTGTTCAGCTGTGCCTCCGCTGTCATGCACGCAGGATCAGCTGTGAGCAGTGGACGATAGTGCCGGGAGAAGAGGCAACGCTCCAGACCGAGCATTCCATCATTGTTATGAGAGCGTGAGATCTCTCCCCGGTCATATGGAGGAGCTGCGGGTGCTTGCTGGGCTGCTTGTGTGCTTTGAAGCCCCCCACCGGCCTCTCCAATGCTGCTGATTAGGTGCTAGGACAGCTTAGGAGGCTGTAGGCAAGGAAGATGATCTTTAAAACCTCCAGACTATTGAGGGACGGTCCGGTAACCTTAGTCTCAGTCTGCAGAAGGTCCCCACCTTGTGGACTTCCTGTGTGTGGCTCCAGTTTTTTACCTAGGTCTACAATGTCTTGTGTGTCTTGTGTCTGTCTTGCTACTGCAACCAAGAAATTTCCCGAATATGGGATGAAATAAAGTTCTAATCTAATCAGCTAAATGTTAGAGTACAAATGAATCGATTGGCAAGGACAATCTTAAAAAAGTGGGGAATTGACAATTCAAAGCTGCAAAACCTCTAAATAAGAAGCAGATTATATTTGTTGTTTTCGGGGGTTTGACAAGCTGGTGGTTTATGGGTTATAGATTAGTACTCAAGTGTGGCTTCCATTTCTAAAACAAATTCGAGGGGATTTGGAAATTAGCCCTATTTGGCACTGGACACTCAGAATTTAGCAGGGCTTTCATGGCATAAAACAAGTGCAAGAATATGGTCAACTTTAGCACTTCTAAATTATGAAATATCAACTTCTGAATAATGCAAAATTCTTTATGTAGACGGGTTATATAAGAATTAATAGAACAGGTAAAACTCAAACAGGATAGGTCAAAGAGGATTGACCTACAGTATTTACTTGCATATAGGACGCTTTTGTCGGACAAAAAAAATGATGACTGAATTGAGGGTATGGCTTATATGTGCATAAAACACAACATGCAAAAAAACTGCAAATTGACGGCACCGTGACACGATGACGTCACGACAAAATGGCGCCATTGCGTCGGCGTGTGACGTCACGACGCAAGCGAATTTGGCCGATACTTTCATTTATTTCAAAATAGAGACAAGATAAACATATAAAATGCTAAACTAAAGAAAAAAATGTATGTATCTTGTATGAAACATCAAAAAACTCATTCCTGTCACTGCTCACTTGGGGCACAGCCATCTTACTTAGGGCGCTGACATATACACATAGTTAAACGTGCTCTGACTGGCCAGACGTGAAAGGCCTTGATTTTGAAATATAACAAAATTCCACTTTGATTGTTATGAATTTTCTGTTTTCCGTTGTTTTCATTAAAAGGTAGGTTATATCCTTCTTTTCATTCAAGCACCTAGGCGGACAGCTTGGGGTCCTATTGTTGTAATTTGAGTTGTAGTCTTTAGTAGAGAGCTCTGCGAACGTTTCCAGCGGAGTTTGATTCAGTGTTCATCAAAGTTGACTGTAATGTGTTGTCAAAGAAAAATGCTCTACATTGTCAATTACTTGGATTTGATATAATGAAGAATCATCTATGTGCCTTCATCTAACTCTCTGACCAAAGTATATGAGAAGATGACGTGTCTCAGCACTGTCAAAGAACATCGCAACGCAAAGCTAACTCGCTAATATTGATTTTTTTTCGTTGTATTTCTTGTTCGAAAATTACAACTATTGGAGTAATATGAACTATCGAAAGAATTGAGATGTTTTGACATTAGAAGCAATATGGCTGCCACAACATCTTAAACTTCTGGTAAGAAAATTGTAATTTCTGTAATTAATAAGCATCAGGTTCTCAGCAAGATAGACATTTCTTTTTTCAAATTGAATAATTTTATTAACGTCCTTATGATATTGACCCTAATAATGTGCTTTTGATTCATACAGTATCTCAGAAAACCACTTGTGATGATTTTTCTTAAGATTTTCCCTTCAAAGTAACACATTTGTACTCCCTATTAAAACCATGAATATGGAGGTGAAAATTGGGATACGGGGCGGTTTATACACAAGAAATTGTAAAATTCAAAAAGTTCAAGGCAATTTTCAGGGTGCAGCTTATACGTGCGTGCAGCTTATACGAGAGTATATACGGTATACTAATACTAAAGTTTTAGAAGCAGAGCTATTACCACCTCATTCCTATGCACAAACAGCTAAACTGATAGCATTAACAGAGGTGTATGACTTAATGCAAAACAAGGAGGTTAACATTTATGCAAACGATTAAAATGTTTGTGTGTGGGTGTGTGTTTTCAATGTGTCACAATTTTGACCATTACTGTGTTCTTTGCAAACATAAGGTTAATCACAACCAATGGCATGGCAGTCCTTTTGCTGACTTAGTGTCAGTGACTAGTGGCTGCAGTTCGACTTCCAAAACACATTATTTGTAAATGTGTGGCGCACACATCTAGTTCATTAATTACCTATTTCCTTCAGGAATTTCAGGAATTGCCCTTCATGGGGATGGCAGGCCTAAGGGCCTAATCGCGTACACAGTTTTGAGATTGACTATTGAGTCCACTGGTGGGTTCCAACCTTATAGTGTGTGGCATATGCATGGTGTCCACCGATAATTTGTGGGTTTTCTCCGGGTACCAGTTTCCTCCCACAAACCAAAATTATGCATTCTAGGCTGGTTGAACACACTGAATTACCCCTGTCTGTGAGTGTAAGCGTGAATGGTTGTTCGTCTTCTTGTGTTTTTGATTGACTGGCCACCGAGATATAATCAATCGATCAGATGTCAATGTGGAAAATATTTGGGAATTTGGAATCGATTTCTGAAATAGCCAATAAGCCTCTTTAGGGATGGCAGCGACAGATTATGGCAGAAATATTTTATCATATTAAAGTTTATTGAAATGCGGTGTGAATGAACAAATAAGCTGCTCTGCGAAATGGGGATTTTGGGAGCACTGGGGGAAAAATGGCGATAAACTTTCTTGGGTGGGCTCAGTGGCGGGCCGTCAGGGCCTTCAAGGCCTTCTCTGCTGGCCTAAGAAATATCTGAATCATATTATATTTTGTCCATCAATACTTATTATTCCAAATGGTCTGTTAGCTTCCTTCCATTGCTTTCCCCCCTGGTTGCACTGCTTCCAGATGTGTTTTCATATTGAAGCATTTAACCAATCACATTTCAGCCATTATTTGTTGCCAGATCAGATCTGCCTCAAAGCCTTCACAATCAGTTCTGCGGGCTCTGCTGCATTAAACTAGACTGTTGCTTTCAACCAATCAGATTTCGAGTTGGCAACCCCACAATGCTTTTTCATACGCATTAGCATTTTGCTGGCTGGGATATGTCATTGCTTTCACCAACTATGATTGGCTAGTAGGTGGGCCAAAGCCAGAGATCGCAAACTCCACCCATAATGGCCGACAGAAGCAAAAACAAATGGATTCTGTTGCAGATTTGCTCACAAAGCTATTTTCCAGACGGACTTTTCCAGAAAAAAATGGACATAATTAAGAAAGGGCGGTCAACTCTGAAGCTAGCAAGCCTGTTACAGCCGGGAAAATGGTGTGTGCAGCACTTTCAGTGCGCTAACTTAGCTGCACAAACAAATAGTATATTGTTGTGTTGATTTAAAGCCATTTTCAAAACGGACTATGCCGGAAATATGACAGGACAGGCTCGACTTTCATCATTAGCTTCGATGGCGATAGGAAAGAAGGAAGAAAGAAAGGAGGATGGATATTCTGTACAGTTAAAAATATTTTTTGGTGAGTGTAATATGGCTATATTCCTAAATAATATTTCAATTGTGGGCCTGGTTCTGATATCTGAAAAGTTCCAGTGTTTGTATTTAAGCCCCAGTGTTTGTATTTAATCACTAAATGCTGCTAGGATGTGGATTTTACCTAATTTTAGTGCATTTTTTGTCATTTCACGTATGGACGTATCGACATTCATCGCTGTCTTTTTACCGGGGAAATGATACTCTGGGCCCAGTTCTGATGTCTAAAAAGCTCCAGTATTTGTATTTAATCAATAAATGCTGTTTTCGGCTGGATTTTACCCCATTTTCGGGCAATGTTTGCCCGTACGCCATTGACGTTCATCTTGACGTTCATCACTGTCTTTTCCCGGGAAAATCGCCCCCCTGGCCTGGTTTTAATGTGTGAAAAGCTCCAGTATTTGTATTTAATCATGAAATGCTGCTAGGAAGTGGATTTTACCCCATTTTTGTGCATTGATTTTTTGCTCTAGCTGCAGTAGAGGTTTTATAGCCATAAAATAGTTTTTGAGGGTTGGATTGATACGTTGAAGGAGCTACCAGAAAAAGCACCGACTGCCACTGGGTGGGCTACTATATTGACTCATGGGAAGTCTCATGTCGCAACCAGAGGGGTGTTGGGCTGAATGCAGCGCCACTAAGCAACTTTTGGGTTAGTTTGATTTCTAAATACAAAAATTTCTTGGAAGTAATTGTTCGATCAGTGCTCCACATAATCCTCAGGGCAATACATGACCAAGGTGTGGTCAATCCCCCCCAAAATTTATCAATTTCAAAGAATCCATATAGATATTATCAAATTAAATGACAGTGAGAAGTATTATCTATTTATTGGAGATGTTTTTTTAAATGGGTTGACAATTCCATTATTCACTACGCAATGGGATTTAAATGACAAGGCAAATATATAACAAAATTAATGGCCTACTATCATGAATTGGTCAAATTAAACATTAAAAGGTAGATTGCTGAATGACTTAAGAGGTGCATAGTAAATAACTAACTTAATACACTTGCGGATGCAACAAGTCAGATGTTTAGAAACTGGTATAATTGTTTCAATCAGATAACGTAAATATTTAGACTTGAAGAAATAATGTAAGAAGAGTTTTTTAAAATGTGAAAATCTAGTCGACTAATTTGCTAACTCACAAACTTAAAATATAGGAATAAATGGGACTTTATATCGAGCTTTTATGTACCTTTAAAAGTTCTGACCATCGTGTTCAGGTGTTTAGTCTGGAGATGCTTTTGTGACTTATATATTACAAGCAGGGGGCCTGGCTTTGCCGGTCCCACATGCTTATTTAGAACCAAAAGACAATTGTTGCGCTATTAATTTTTAAAAAAAAAATGGTTGTTTAACAAATAAAAGCTTGAGTTTACACACTTAGAGAAGTTGAAGAAATTCAATCTATATTAGAATCCGACAGCCGTTTCTGGCCACCATAAAATGTCAACTCTCTACGTTGCACGGTTTGGACAAACATAGCGAGAGAATCTTAACATACACACACATAGACACACACACACACTCACACACCCATAAATCACGCTTTATAAGGATTATAGATTTTAAAAAATAATGATTTTGACTGGTGTCAGGTTTTCCACCTAACTGCTGGGTGAAACAACTCAAAAGAGAGACAAGTGCCGCCTATTAATTTTGCTCATGGCCAGTGTCTCCTCACTCGTACTTTTATTAACTAGGAGAGTCCTTTATTACACAAGCTCATGATGTACTCAGAGAAATGCAACATGAGCGCAAAGATTTTTTGCTTTGTGAGTGTGTGTGCCGTGTGACTGTTGTCTTGCACTATTGCACTATTCTCGGATAGGCTCGGGGGGAACCCCCGCCGATTTTTAAAGTGCTCAAACTCGGGAAATATATGGAGCTCGATAATGAAACTCAGCATGTGTCATTAAAATCCGCTGTTAGAATTATTATGGAATATTCTATATGTGTTGTAAGCATTTTTAATAAGTAATAAGGCATTTTAATTACTTTTGTATAAGACTGGGACAAACTCGAGGTCACCCTGCTGGCTCCAGCTTGTTGACATAACACCTCACCCTCCAAGGACTGTTTACTGGGAGATCTACGAAGGACTCATAAATTGTTTTGTCTGGGACACCGGCAGTTTACCTTATAAAGAAATTATTATGCTCATACTGCAAATTCTTACGCAGGTGTTTTTCTTTCAATGGCAATTGTTTAAATCAGATTACCTTTGAATGTTTTGGTTATGTGCCGCTAAATGTACCGAAGAGTATGCAGCTCGTCAGAATGCACTGGGGACTAAGGCGGCGTCACATTGCATCTCCTTGCAAGTTGTAGGCAGAGTTTGTTGGAAGATGTTTTTCCTTTTTTTAATTAAATATTACTAATAATGATTTAAAAGGTTTGAATCATTATTCCAACATTTGGTCCTTCGAGTAGCCGGGGTCAACAAACCGATAGGGAATCCAGACGCTGCGGTTTAATATCTGGAGTGACCGTGCACGGCGAGAATCCCTTTTCCAGGCCGGACTATTTCTCAGCAGCGCCTGTTTTCTAATCGGTTGACGACTATCCTCTTGGTAAGCATCTTTCGACATTTCTGCCGAGTCCGCGTGTGATGGCTGCATATTGAGACGGGTTCCGAGTGCGCGAAGGGCATCACACGCGAAGGCCTTATTTTGAGAAGTAAGGCTCGCGTCCTGGGGATTAGCGATTTTAAAACCCTGGGTATACTAGTCGATGCCAGGTAACGAGACAGAGCATGAGTCTATAAAACTTGGGGCAGTTCGGGGTGTCCTGTACCGCGGTCCGGATAGGTACAAATATAACTCTGACAGTATATCAGGCTAGGGTATACATTTGTGTTGCGTGTGTTACGTGTGTCGTTCCGCGGAAAAAGAATTTGCTAACTGATAACTAAGTGCGAGCGCGCTCCCTTCTAAAAATGGGCAGCGCAAATGTAAAAGCGGCTATTGACGACGATCCAAAGATGCGTCTGCCGTGTAAAGATTGGAAATTTGTTGAAAATCAAAGCGCTACAAGGGTTAAACACCTAAACTTATGGATAAATAAATATGGATTTGCTGGCCAGCTTAATATGCATAAGATATTGATACTGCAGGATAAAATACGTGCTAAGCATGGGGGAAATCTTAACAAAATGGAGCAGGAGGGATATAATGATACCCATTATTGGTTTATGATACATGGGTTAAATCAGTTGATAACGGTGGGACTGGAGACACAGAGGCTGTGTTATTCCACAGAAAAGAGGACGGCTAGCCCGGTGGGGAAGAAGTGTGTTGTTGTCGTTAAAAAGGAGGGCCCCCTCCGACAAATATGACCAGGTCGGGAGGGCCCGTGGGGGACATAGGGAGAAAACGCTATCTCCCCAGCCTGGGGCGCCGCCAATGAGTGATGTGTTTATTGAACAATATCCCATGATCGAAGTTGCTAATACTAATGTGGGCAAGGAGCAGGCTCCTACTAAATTTGGATGTTCGAATCCAAAAGCTGATGGTGGCCCGTTGTGTCATGACGGGCGTAATTTGAATTTGAGAGTGCATGAACTGATTGATCGGGTTACGGGGAAGTTTAAAACAAAAGTTAATTATACCGTGATCAGCAGAGCTAAGCAGAGGGATGGTGAGCCTTTTGCAGAATGTCAAATCAGGATGACGGCTTGTTTTAAGGCCAACAGCGGCCTCGCTGAAGACCACGCGGTGGGCAGCATTTATCAGGAGCAGCTAAAAAATGTGTTGCATGCTCATTCAAATGTGTTGCATGCTCATTCAAATTATACTTATATATATTACATATATCGCTTGATTGCCTGGACAAAAAGGTCTCTAAAAACAAGGCAGGCCTGCTCAAAATGATTTGAACATGAGGATGTTGAGCTAATTTTAAACCAGAGATCACATTCTTTGGGAATGAATTCAATTGGATTTTTTTTGTGTGATGCTGAAAGTTGTAAAATGGCAATTAAAATGGTTATTTCAAAGAATGAAATGGCTTATTGTGGCTTATCCTGGTTTCGTTCCCGTCTGCTAGCGGGAATATTTTGGTTAACAGAAATACAAAACAGCAAATTAAATGTTTAGCGGGGTTGCCAAAACTGCGTTTTGGTCAGACTCTAAACTTGCCGAATAATGCTTTGATTGCGGGGGGAGCGCTCTGTTTTGGTGCGGCTGAATATTAAAATAATTGGCCTTGGGGGTGCTGAAGCAAACTTGAGGGCAGAAATGGGTTTTGCTATGATATAGTTGTGCTTGCAGCATATTGTAATTTAGTCTTCTCTAAAAAATAATTGCTCACAGGAGGCACAAGAGGGGAAGCATTGGGCACAATAAAAAGAGAGCACTTAGGAATGTCAACATTGATAAGCTGCTTCTGCAGCGAGCGTGAAGGTCACAGTCAGCGGGTAAGGGCGCGCTTCCGTTTAAACATTTCAGAATAAGAACAAAACATGGTCTGCAAGGGATGCAGAGTTCCGCGATTATCTTCGCATTTATTTTTGGGATTTAATCAGAAATGTCTTTCGAGGTGATAGAAGATCTGTTTGGCTTTGGAATTGGGAATAATACTGTTATTATTGGTTTCTTTTTACTTTAATATAGGAGATTGGCTGGTTAAAGAAAAATGAATGGATTTTTTACAATATTATGGCATATTGGTTACAATTTGTGGGTCCTTTATTAAGCATTGAAAATTGTAATTAGGAAATGCCTAGTAAAAGGTGGATTTCACTAATTTAATTATTGTAGATTTTTCTTGTGGTAACAGGGAGCTATAAGAAATGGCTCTTATCTTAAGTAAACATAGTATGGGGTGATTTGCAATTTATGTCTTAGGTATTAAGGGTTATTTGGTTGTTAAAGAAATCAGACATGAAATTAACAATGCGGAAATGAGAAATTTCATGGCATTCGTCCAAATTGTTAGGTAAATTGAACCTGGCTGGGGTAGATAAGATAATTGGTTAAGGATAGGCATAGTTTCCCTAGAAGAAACATGGAGCGTCTTTAGGTGCACAAAAGACTTTCCTTGTTTGACCTGAAGGGGGCGTATGCTTTGCTATAGGTCATATTGATGACTATTGGGACGTTATTACTGTCTATTGCTTTAGAGGCATACACATTCAGAGTTTAGCCAAAACTTACTGCATTGCAATCATGGGGTTAATACAACTGAATGTTACGGTGATAACGATGGGCAATAACAAGCTTAGATAAAGGGGACTATCTACAACAAAGTCTGGTAGGGCCTTCCATGGTGTGAAACAAGTGAAATAATGTCTATGTTTTAAAAATAACAGCTCCAAATTATAAAATATCAACCTTGGAGAAATGCTTTAAGTAGATGGGTTGACTAGAATGGGCAAAATTCGATAACATTGAAAGGGGGTGTAACTTAATGCAGAACAATGAGATAAAGTTTTTTGCAAACGGTTAAAATACTAAAAGGGGGTGTGTGTGTGTTTCAATGTGTGCAACTTTTCCGTTATTGCATTATTGGCGAATAGATAGTTAATCACAGCCACTCGCATGGCAATCTACATGCTGACTGAATGGGGTAAGGGGCGGTGGCAATTGAACAAATTTCTATTTTTAGATATGTGGCATGTGAATCTAATACATTAATTATCTAGTTTCTTCAGGCATCAATCTTGATGATTGGGGGAGCACTCTAAATTTCTTGATTATGAGTGCCAGCGTGGATGAGTGTCTGTCTTTTGTGTTTCAATTGGCTAGCCACCAAGATATATCAATATTCTAATATCAAGGTGGAATATTTCTGAAATCGCTGATAAGCCTTTCAAGGACGGCGGTGGCAGAGTAGGACAGAAACAAAAAGAAAAGAATTTCGCCAAATGAAATTTTTTGATTTCTGCAATGGGAAATTTTGGGAACCTGGGGGACTAAACAAAAACAAAAGACTTATCTGGGAGGGCTGCCATTTTGAGTCATGGTAAATTTCATGCCTCAAAAAAGGGGGAGGTTATATATTCAATCTATATGCAGATATATGGCAAAAACACGGGCGATTCCCCCTTATGTCAAGCTACAAAAGCTACGTATCCATTTCAAAGGATACACATGGAATATGTGTGGTACATAACAGTCCTAAAACAGATTGGGGAAACCTTGTTGCAGAAACTGGTCTAGATTGGCAAGCTTGGATGACACACGTGTGCAAAAAACCATCAGGCCTTCGATAAAATTAACCCATACGGTGGGGCATTACAAATCATAATTCAGACTGACAAATTAACTTGTGAAACACCCGGATCCGCCATAGTAAAATTAAAATCTGAGATGACCAGAGAATTCATTTCTGCAACGGGGAGTTCCCAAACGGGAGGCGGTAAGAAATAATTGGTTATTGTTGATGGAAAATGCAGCTATTATAAATCAAACCTGTATCAAACCTGTATCAAACCTGTATAACATGTATGGGGGGCCGACCTCTCTTAAGAGTAGTACCCGCGCAAATTACCCCTGATTGTGTAAAGGAGATAATGCAAAATTTTTAGTGTTATATAAAGGTCTCATACTACAAGTTCTGTTTAGAAGTGTTACACAAAAGAGGAAATAATTTATAATTAGAATTATACCAATATTTATTACAATAATTTATACCAATTATTGTGGCATAAAGGCTCATTGAACTGTACTCATGTATTGATCTTGGATTGAATCGAATTTTGCCAGACTGTAATATCTGTACATACTGTATCGTTTTTCAAAGAATTGATATTGACAAAAGATGTAAGCCCAAAATGTATGAAATGGAATAATGTCTACCCAGTTACAACGGCAGCAAAGGACAAGCCTAACTTTTCAACACATGTCGCGTTTAATCATTTTACCTGCTTAGTCCTCACAGGGCACGGACCGGCACTGGGAGCGATAAATGTGACGTGGTGTGCCCACGTCCTAAAACAGACTACACCCCTGATTCCACGTTCTGACCTATGGTGGTGGTGGGGTCAAAACAAATTATACGACTCCTGTCAAAATGACAGCAGGACTTTGTGCCTTGGTCTCACTGCTATTACCAGTGTCTGTTTTTCCATCTACAGTAGAGGAGATACAATTGGCTGCACAGAAATCCGGTATGATGGCGGGCCCCTCGCGACGGCGTCGCATGGAGAGAGGGTGATCCGACATACATTGATGATGAGTATAAGTTGGCTAATCAGATCGCAGCAGGTTGGGAGTATATTTTTCTTTTAATTACTGCAAACAAAAATGTTGATTGGATAAATTACCTGCATTACAATGTCCAAAAACTTGGAAATTATACTGAACAGGGATTTGTGGCCATAAAGGAACAACTGGCAGCCACTAGTCTGACGGCGTTCCAGGATCGTGCAGCGGTTGAAATGCTTCTTGAAGGAGCAGGGGGCGTATGCAACGTTTGAAAATGTTGCACTCAACAACACGCCCCCCACTGGGTCCCACACCAGGGCCAACGATGGCCTGCAGACCCTAAACCGCAAGATGAAAAAGCATCCTGGAGTAGAATAATGTCCGCTGACAGATTTGTGGCCTCACTAATAATGATTTGGCCTAATTTGTGGTAGCCCTTTTTGCTACGATTTTGACATTATGTGGGTGTTGTATTATTCCCTGCTTAAGATCTTTGATGAGCCGACTTATAACCACTGCGATTGCCCCTACAAATTCCAAATTGCATGAATTATATCTCCTACTGAAGTGCTGACACTAACAGTGAATTCCAGGAGCATGGTAATTACGAGGATGGATTGGACGAAAATGATCTTGTGTTCTGCTTTTTAGACCTGCCGAACGAGTAGAGCCTAAGCGGGTAAAATTAAAACAGCCAACGGTGATATCCCTCTCATTTTGAATTTGTCATAAAATGAATAACAAACATATAGTAAAAGGAGGGAATGTTAGAATTATTATGGAATATTCTATATGTGTTGTAAGCATTTTTAATAAGTAATAAGGCATTTTAATTACTTTTGTATAAGACTGGGACAAACTCGAGGTCACCCTGCTGGCTCCAGCTTGTTGACATAACACCTCACCCTCCAAGGACTGTTTACTGGGAGATCTACGAAGGACTCATAAATTGTTTTGTCTGGGACACCGGCAGTTTACCTTATAAAGAAATTATTATGCTCATACTGCAAATTCTTACGCAGGTGTTTTTCTTTCAATGGCAATTGTTTAAATCAGATTACCTTTGAATGTTTTGGTTATGTGCCGCTAAATGTACCGAAGAGTATGCAGCTCGTCAGAATGCACTGGGGACTAAGGCGGCGTCACATTGCATCTCCTTGCAAGTTGTAGGCAGAGTTTGTTGGAAGATGTTTTTCCTTTTTTTAATTAAATATTACTAATAATGATTTAAAAGGTTTGAATCATTATTCCAACATCCGCCCACGAAGCACTGTTCCCGGGGAGAAACCCCTCCGATGACCGTAGGGATATGATTTACCTACTCGGCGGGCCGGATTAAAAATCCTAACAGGCCGTATATGACCCGCGGGCCGAGATTGAAAAACTTGTACACACACGATCCGGGGGCGGGGCGAGCGCGCGAATCCCGTTTCGGCGAAACCTCCGTCCGGCCGAATGACCGTTCGTTGGAACGTCCATTCGGCGACCTGTCCGTCTGTCAAACGTCCGTCGGCGAAACGTCTTTAGGCGAATCATCCGAGTACCGATGATGTTGAATACTAAAAAGAGACATTATTCAGTACAATGCGGAGTGCGGGAGGGGGAGAGACTTTTTTAGATCAGATTAGATTAGAACTTTATTTCATCTCGTATTCGGGAAATTTCTTGGTTTTTGCACGGCAACGCACTCGTAACATAATCTAAACTAATTTAAATGAACTTGGATTACGATACAGACACACTCAAAAATAAATTTAATCTAACCTTATACTGAATTTAATTCTAATTTTGTTTTTAATGTTTTTACCTTTCTTCTCCCGGCTTGACTCTTTTTGCCCCGCCTCCACCCTGACTTTCAGCAGATTTTAAAAAGAACCGATCGAGGGTTGTTTGCTTTTGTCTTCCCTTCAAAATATTCTGAAAATGACGCATACAAATGTCCCCACAATTTGATAATGCACGACCACTGGCCAACTTGTCCAGGTGCCTCTTTTACATAAAATCAGAAAACTCTTGCCACTTCGCTAACATGTCTTTGATTTCCTTTGTAGCGAGGCGGTCCCCTCTTCTACTTGCTCCTCGCTACTGAGGTCCCGCAATGCTCAGCCCATCATTTGAAGGTATCTTTACACAACGGATTTGCTGCGAGAAAGACATCAGAAAGAAATCATAAGCAGCCTCTCGCGTCTCGACCACCTGGCTGTCTCGTATCTCAAAAATTGTCTCGTATCTCAGGGCAAATATTTGCTCGGAATTTTACTCGTATCTCAAATTCCTCGTATGTAGGGGCACTCGTATGTCAAGGTATTACTGTAGTGCAGAGGCATATAATAAGTGTACCGAGCACTGTCCCGGTCCAACAAAAATCACGTGACCATCCCAAACGAGGCCCTGTACATCACCAGATGTATCGACGAATCACACTGTTTTGTGGGAATTTCATACTCGGGAAGCGCGAGCCTCACTCGGGCCGTCTCATTTAGTAGGAACGCAATAAAAAGTGATCGCTAAAAACATTTGTCATTTATTTAATAAAAATATTTGACAAACCTTACTGCAGACCGTTAAAGCCTCATTTGTCTCAATTTTCTTAGGATATTAACATCATATGGTATGCAATACATATTTCGTATATACTTCAATACGTATTGAAAGAAAAAATGAGAGACTTCAACAGTCTATTTGTGTGAATTACACTTGAGAAGGACGACACAATTATATGATTAAAAAAAGATGACATTAAATTAACTTTATTGAACATTTGTAAATGCTGAGACTCAATACATGACAGCATGGAATAAAGCTTTGAGAATTTGATTAAAACAGGTTTAACCTTCCTGGATCTGGCGTCCACATGTGTGGACATCACATTTTTGGTTGTCACAAGACTACAATGTTAAATTTTGGACTACAAAAGCCTGGCCTCCACTTATGATGTGGACATCATTTTTCTCAGAAACTACATCATGTGAAAAATATATAATTCTTTGTTTTTACACTCATCAGGTCCCAATTAGCCATATTATCAAAGAGTAAATAGAAATGCATGCCTTGAAAGAGTTTGGGTCTTAGGACGTTAAAAACAGGTTTATCCTACAGATAGAGCTCTTTCGCGGTGTTAAAAGCCTAAAGTCAGTGATTCATTTCAGGGCAACCGTCTCAGTAGTGGTTTGTTGTTTCGAAAAGCCCCAGTTTCTCCATTCCTAAGGCAAACATACACTTTGGTTGGAAAATGCATGATAATTGCACTTAATAATTCCAACACTGATGTAACGGTGTATTTGTGCTTGTCTTTCAAGCAAAGAAAAAAGTCTTAGTTATTGAGTTAGATTGAATTGAATGTTTTTATTCTCATTATACAAGTATACAGTAATCCCTCGAATATCGTGGATAACGCAGACCAGATATGGCTGCGACAAACGAATAACCGTGAATTAGGATCACCCCTATTATTACTACCATACTCCAGTCATACCTCTACTTACGAAATTCATTGGTTCCAGAACTTTTTTTGGTAAGTTGAAAAGTAACTAGAGCAGTAGTTTATATATAAATTCGCTAACTCGTTCCACAGTCCTCACAGTACTACCAACTAATTCCTTTAAAATTGATCAGTGTCCCAATTTTGTAGAAAAGATGGGGACACAAAAATGAGAGAAAATGATCATAACATTATTTAATAAGCCATTAAAATGAATAATAAACATGCAAAATCTATTTGCGTTGAAGCGCAGGTGCACAAGTGTAAGGATGCTAGGCAACAGAGATAGAGCACACAAACATCTAATAAACATAAAATTAAGAATTCAAAACAACCTTACATTGAACTTGTACAGTGGTACTGATAAGTTTATCCTTAGGTATTTCCAAATGCAACTTTCAATAAAAGGCATCTGAAGTCACATCTTTGTTTAATTCTTGCAAGAAGAGAATACATCCCGCGTGTCCGGTCAAGATCATTCTAATAACTCGATGTCTCTCTCGCTAACTTATTCATAAGATTTTAACACCATGGCCCACAGAAGTCTAAACATTTTTAGAGTCTCATAACAATTTATCTCAGTTCTAAAAACAATTGTAGGTTTGTCGAATCTTCCCAAGAGAGTTTTGATGTGAACCATCCTGAGAAGATGATGCTTCCCAAAATAATCCACAGTTCTTGTTGTGAGCCATACTGAGAACCTGATGCTTCTCAAAGCAATCCACTGTTCGATGTGAACCATCTTGATGCTTCCCAAAACAATCCACAGTTCGATGTGAACCATCTTGATGCACAGTTCTGATGCAAACCACAGTCATTACTTTTGCAAGAGATGTATTAAAATGCCCTTTGTATTAATGTCAATAACTCTTCGTTGCAAGCACATATTTAATATACTAATAATATTGATACACATTTATAATAATGATAAACCTAACATTCCCCCCTGTTATTATATATTTGTACGCAATCCCATAATCATTTTTTATTTATGACAAATACAAATACACTTGGGGGAAGGCCGTTGTCTCGATCTTTACCAGAATTCACCTTACTTGCATATCCGGCCTGAAAAAGGAAGAACAAAATCATTCTCGTTCAACTAATTTTCATAATTTGCATAATCCTAGACATCAATGTTATCACCAGTAGGCTGTCTAATAAGCAGATACAATCAAAAAGCAAAAAGCGTAAGCGTTAGGTTTATCCAATTGTTAGGTTTATCCTAGGGTATTTCCAAATTCAGCTTTCAATAAAAAAGGCATCTGTAGTCACATCACCATTTAGTTCTTGCAAGAAGAGAATACATCCACCCGCTCGTCCGGTCAAGATTATTCTGTCGAGCGGCATTATGTCCTGCCCATTTAAGGCCTCAAATCAAAACAATTACAAGGTGTTGGAGTAATCATTATTATAAATGTGGTTGCAATGCTTATTTAGGAATAGAAAGACTTATTATAAACATGCTTACTATATTAATCAATATATTTGCTTATTAGGAATAGTAATGCTCATCCTGAATGTGTAACAATATTAAACAATATATATGTGTTGAACGCTGTGCTTTTATGTTAGAGTTATTGGCATTAATAAAAGCCATTTTAATGCATGCCTTGCTAAAGTAAGAACTGTGGTTCACATCGAGAGGACAGGGAATGGCCATGGGCAGGGAGAGGTCTCAAAACAATTGCTCTTGGGAACTGCGAACTGTTTTCGGCTTCGGAGGACTCAGGACAGGTGCTCTTGGGAACTGAGGACTGTTTACGGCTTCGGGAGGAGGACTCACAACAAGCGCTCTTGGGAACCAAGGACTGTTTCGGGAAGATTCGACAGGACGTACAATTGTTTTGATAACTGTGCAAAATTGTTGTGAGACTCTACGAATGTTTAGACTTCTGTGGGGCATGGCGTTAAAACCTTATGAATAAATTAGCGAAACGGACTTCGAGTTGTGAGAATGATCTTGGCCGGAGACGCGGATGGATGTATTCTCTCTTGCAAGAATTAAATGTGGATGTGACTACAGATGCCTTTTTTATTGAAAGCTGAATACGGAAAAACCTAAGGATAAACCTACAATTGGATGAACCGAACATTTGGTCCTTCGAGCCTGTGGCCAAGATACCGGAGCAGAATCCAGGTCGCTTCCGTTCGATATCTGGAAAGACCGTGCACGGCGCTTAAATACCCTTTTCCGGGCTGGATTACTCGACGAGGCGACTTGGTTCTCGACGGTTGACGGCTAACACTCTGAAAAGGACATCTGGTGTCATATCTGGTAAGTCCACGTGAATGTCTGCGTTTGTTGAAGGGGCATTGCACGTGAGGTCCATTTTTTAAATGAGACTCGCGTCCAGGGGGACTGTGTAAAACCCTGGGTATACTAGTCGATGCCAGGTAAAGAGACAGAGCATGAGTCTATAAAACTTGGGGCAGTTCGGGGTGTCCTGTGCCGCGGTCCGGAAAGGTACAAATATAGCTCTGACAGTATTTCACGCTAGGTTATACATTAGGAATTTGGGGCAGTTCGGGGTGTCCTGTACGGAAGGTACAAATATAGCTCTGACAGTATTTCACGCTAGGTTATACATTAGGAATTTGGGGCAGTTCGGGGTGTCCTGTACGGAAGGTACAAATATAGCTCTGACAGTATATCACGCTAGGGTATACATTTGTGTTGCGTGTGTTACGTGTGTCCTTCTGCGGAAAAGAAAGTTAACTAACTGATAACTGAGTGCACGCAAGCTCCCTTAAAAATGGGCAGCTCAAATATCAAAGCGGTTAGCGACGACGATGTGAAACAGTGTCCGCCGTGTAAAGATGAAATTTATTGAAAATCAAAGCGCTACAAGGGTTAAACACCTAAATTTATGGATAAACAAATATGGGTTTGCTGGCCAGCTTAAATATGCATGAAATATTAAAACCTGCAGGATAAAATACGCACTAAGCATAGAAGTAATCTATATAATATGTGAAGGGAGATACAAGCGAGGCGGCTTGTTCCACAGAAAAAAGAGTGATAAAACGGGTCCGTTGTGTGAAATAAAAAATAAAAGATAGCGCGGGCTACTCGGCTGACGGGAGAGGATAGGAATGTAAGCCAAGAAGTTGGAAAAAACAAATGAAATCTGGTTTTCAAAAATGCTATGTGCGTGATTGCCTGGACAAAAAGTCTCTAAAAACAAGGCAGGCCTGCTCAAAATGATTTGAATGAGGATTTTGAACATGAGGATGTTGAGCTAATTTTAAACCAGAGATCACATCCTTTGTGAATGAATTCAATTGGAATTTTTTGTGTGATGCTGAAAGTTGTAAAACGGCAATTAAAATGGTTATTTCCAAGTCCTAGGCATACTTTGTTAATAGTACCTAAATGTACTGTCAATTTAATGGAATGAAATGGCTTATTGCGGATTATCTTGGTTTTATCCTGTCAGCGGGAATGTTTTGGTTAACAGTAGAAAAGAAATACAAAACGACCAATTAAATGTTTAGCGGGGTTGCCAAACCTGCGTTTTTTGTCATACTCTAAACTGGTCAAATAATGCGTCGGCTGCAGGGTAGCGCGGCTGTCTTTGCTGCTGATTTGAATGCAAAAAAACATGTGGACCGCGTAGCGGCTGATTTGACGGTGTTAGGCATTCAGTATGCGCGCAGACCGCACGAGCGACTAATTTTTTTGGACCCCTTCCGTGAAGACATTACAATAATTGGCCTTGGGGGTGCTGAAGCAAACTTGAGGGCAGAAATGGGTTTTGCTATGATATAGTGGTGCTTGCAGCATATTGTGATTATGGGGTCTTGGCAAACTATGGTGATATAGTTGGATATCGGGAGAGGAATTAATTTAGTCTTCTCTAAAAAGCGTTGTAATTGTGCACAGGAGGCGAAACATTGTGCGCAGAAAGAAAAAAAAGGTCGCTTAGGAATGTCAACATTGATAAGCTGCTTCTGCAGCGAGCGTGAAGGTCACAGTCAGCGGCTAAGGGCGCGCTTCCGTTTAAACATTTCAGAATAAGAACAAAACATGGTCTGCAAGGGATGCAGGGTTCCGCGATTATCTTCGCATTTATTTTTGGGATTTAATCAGAAATGTCTTTCGAGGTGATAGTAAATCTGTTTGGCAAAGATTGATTTGGTAAAAGCTTTGGAATTGGGAATAATACTATTATTTTTTTTTTTCTTTTCTGAAGTTCAAAGGGCTGTTAATTGAAGAGAGCTAGTTTTGGAGGATAAAACGATTGGCTGAAAAATGAATGGATTTTTTTTACAATATTATGGCATATTGGTTACAATTTGTGGGTCTTTTATTAAGCATTGAAAATTGTAATTAGGAAATGCCTAGTAAAAGGTGGATTTCTCTAATTTAATTGTACATTTTTCTTGTGGTAACAGGGAGCTATAAGAAATGGCTCTTATCTTAAGTAAACATAGTATGGGGTGATTTGCAATTTATGTCTTAGGTACTAAGAGTTATTTGGTTGTTAAAGAGATCAGACATGAATTTAACAATGCAGAAATGGCATGAGAAATTTCGTGGCATTCGTCCAAATTATTAGGTAAATTGAACCTGGCTGGGGTAGATAAGATAATTGATTTAAGATAGGCATAGTTTCCCTAGAAGAAACATGGAGCGTCTTTAAGTGCACAAAATACGTTCCCTGTTTGACCTGAAGGGGGCAGATGCTTTGGTATAGGTCATATTGATGACTATTGGGACGTTACTGCCTATTGCTTTAGGGGCATACAAATTAAGAAGTTAGCCAAAACTTACTGCATTGCAATTATGGGGTTAATACACCTGAATGTTACGGTGATAACGATTGGCAATAACAAGCTTAGATAAAGGGGAATATCTACAACAAATTCAGGTGGGGCCTTTCATGGTGTGAAACAAGTGATGAAATAATGTCTATGTTTTAAAAATAACATCTCCAAATTATAAAATATCAACCTTGGAGAAATGCTTTAAGTAGATGGGTTGACTAGAATGGGCAAAATTCGATAACATTGAAAGGGGGTGTAACTTAATGCAGAACAATGACAAAGTTTTTTACGAACGGTTAAAATACTAAAAGGGGGTGTGTGTGTGTTTCAATGTGTCACAACTTTTCCGTTATTGCATTATTGGCGAATAGATAGTTAATCACAGCCACTCGCATGGCAGTCTACATGCTGACTGACTGGGGTAAGGGGCGGTGGCAATTGAACAAATTTCTATTTTTAGATATGTGGCATGTGAATCTAATACATTAATTATCTAGTTTCTTCAGGCATCAATCTTGCGGTTCGAGGATCCACTAATGCGGAGTGGATCCAGACCTTCCGGAGTGTGGAGTATTCCTGGTGTCCTCAAGAATTCGTAGGTTTTCTCTGGGTACTCCAGTTTTACTCCAACAAACCAAAATTGTGGATGATTGGGGGAGCACTCAAAGCAAATTCCTTGATTATGAGTGCGAGCGTGGATGAGTGTCTGTCTTTTGTGTTTTAATTGGCTGGCCACCAAGATATATCGATATTCTAATATCAAGGTGGAATATTTCTGAAATCGCTGATAAGCCTTTCAAGGACGGCGGTGGCAGAGTAGGACAGAAACAAAAAGAAAAGAATTTCGCCTAATGAAATTTTTTGATTTCTGCAATGGGAAATTTTGGGAACCTGGGGGACTAAACAAAAACAAAAGACTTATCTAGGAGGGCTACCATTTTGAGTCATGGTAAATTTCATGCCTCAAAAAAGGGGGAGGTTATATATTCAATCTATATGCAGATATATGGCCAAAACACGGGCGATTCCCCCTTATGTCAAGCTACAAAAGCTACATATCCATTTCAAAGGATACACATGGATTTTATAGAATATGTGTGGTACATAACAGTCCTAAAACAGATTGGGGAAACCTTGTTGCAGAAACTGGTCTAGATTGGCAAGCTTGGATGACACGCGCGTGCGAAAAAACCATCAGGCCTTCGATAAAATTAACCCATATGGTGGGGGCATTACAAATCATAATTCAGACTGACAAATTAACTTGTGGATCTTTGTCTGACGTTTTTCCTAAGTCCATGGGCAGGTGGAGAACCATGTCTATGGAGACGGTAGGAAGGTCGTCAGAGATGGAAACACCCGGATCCGCCATAGTAAAATTAAAATCTGAGATGACCAGAGAATTCATTTCTGCAACGGGGAGTTCCCAAACGGGAGGCGGTAAGAAATAATTGGTTATTGTTGATGGAAAATGCAACTATTATAAATCAAACCTGTATAACATGTAGGGGGCCGACCTCTCTTAAGAGTAGTACCCGCGCAAATTACCCCTGATTGTGTAAAGGAGATAATGACAAAAGAAGATGTAAGCCCAAAACGTATGAAATGGAATAATGTCTACCCAGTTACAACGGCAGCAAAGGACAAGCCTAACTTTTCAACACATGTCGCGTTTAATCATTTTACCTGTTTAGTCCTCACAGGGCACGGTCCGGCACTGGGAGCGATAAATGTGACGTGGTGTGCCCACGTCCTAAAACAGACTGCACCCCTGATACCACGTTCTGACCTATGGTGGTGGTGCGGCCAAAACAAATTATACGACGCCTGCCAAAATGCAGCAGGACTTTGTGCCTTGGTCTCACTGCTATTACCAGTGTCTGTTTTTCCATCTACAGTAGAGGAGATACAATTGGCTGCACAGAAATCCGGTATGATGGCGGGCCCCTCGCGACGGCGTCGATCGGCATGGAGAGAGGGTGATCCGACATACATTGATGCGATTGGCATCCCCGGGGCGTACCAGATGAGAATAGGTTGGTTAATCAGATCGCAGCAGGTTGGGAGTCTATTTTTCTTTTAATTACTCCAAACAAAATGTTGATCGGATAAATTACCTGCATTACAATGTCCAAAAACTTGGAAACTATACTGAACAGGGATTTGTGGCGATATAGGAACAATTGGCAGCCACCAGTCTTATGGCGTTCCAGGATCGCATAGCAGTTGATATGCTGCTTGCGGAGCAAGGGGGCGTATGCAATGTTTGAAAATGTTGCACTCAACAACACGTCACCCGGTGGGTCCCTCACCCAGGCCATTAGTGGCCTGCAGACCCTCAACCGCAATATGACGAAGCATTCTGGAGTCGGAGAATTCCGCCTTGAAAAGCTGGTGGCATGTCCTTTTTATTTGGCCCAATTTGTTGCATTTTCCGTAGCCCTTTTTGCTACGATTTTGACATTATGTGGGTGTTGTATTATTCCCTGCTTAAGATCTTTGATAAGCCGACTTATAACCACTGCGATTGCCCCTACAAATTCTAAATTACATGAATTATATCCTCTACTGATCAAACATTCTGAGGGGAGCAGTGAATTTCAAGAGCATGGTAATTGCAAGGATGAATTGGGCGAAAATGATTTTGTTTTTTGCTTTTCAGACCAGCCGTGCCAGTGAGCGGGTAAAACTAAAGCCAACGGAAACGGACATTTCCTCCCCATTTCTATTTTTTGCCATAAAATGAATTAATGGAATAAAGCCGAAAGGAAGTTTTATTAAGGAGATCATGTGCAAATTTATAATATAGGGGGGAATGTTGGAGTAATCATTATTATAAATGTGGTTGCAATGCTTATTTAGGAATAGAAAGCCTTATTATAAACATGCTTACTATATTAATCAATATATTTGCTTATTAGGAATAGTAATGCTCATCCTGAATATGTAACAATATTAAACAATATATATATGTGTTGAACGCTGTGCTTTTATGTTAGAGTTATTGGCATTAATAAAAGCCATTTTAATGCATGCCTTGCTAAAGTAAGAACTGTGGTTCACATCGAGAGGACAGGGAATGGCCATGGGCAGGGAGAGGTCTCAAAACAATTGCTCTTGGGAACTGCGAACTGTTTTCGGCTTCGGAGGACTCAGGACAGGTGCTCTTGGGAACTGAGGACTGTTTACGGCTTCGGGAGGAGGACTCACAACAAGCGCTCTTGGGAACCAAGGACTGTTTCGGGAAGATTCGACAGGACGTACAATTGTTTTGATAACTGTGCAAAATTGTTGTGAGACTCTACGAATGTTTAGACTTCTGTGGGGCATGGCGTTAAAACCTTATGAATAAATTAGCGAAACGGACTTCGAGTTGTGAGAATGATCTTGGCCGGAGACGCGGATGGATGTATTCTCTCTTGCAAGAATTAAATGTAGATATGACTACAGATGCCTTTTTTATTGAAAGCTGAATACGGAAAAACCTAAGGATAAACCTACAATTGGATGAACCGAACACAAGGTTATCGATTCGATCCAATTGCGTAAGCAAGAAACAAAACAATTCCATATCAAGCAAACCTAGCGTCACAAATTAAAACAATATGCGAGTAATCCCGGAGGTTGACTGATAGCCATCCGCTGAACCAACAACAATTTAAGCGTCCTTCACAGATCTTCATTGCGAACTTGCATCTGGGGAAAGGGTTGAGGCGTATCTTCCAGTAATCAGTCCTCGGAGCAAGGACTCAGTGTATTGTTAAGTCATTGCGAACTTGTATCTCTAGCTGGAGCCAGCTGTCCTGGAGAGCGACCTTGGAGTAAGCGTTTGTCTTCGTTGAAAGCACATATGAATTCTAACTCTAACATAAAAGCAATTAACACATATATATATATATATATATTGTTTAATATATAGTTACACATTTAGGATGAGCATTACTATTCCTAATAAGCAAATATATTGATTAATATTGTAAGTATGTATATTATAAGGCTTTATATTCATTGCAAACACATTTATAATAATGATTACTCCAACATTCCCCCCTATATTACAAATTTGCACATGATCCCCCTAATAAAACTTCAAACACATTTATAATAATGATTACTCCAACATTCCCCCCTATATTATAAATTTGCACATGATCCCCCTAATAAAACTTCAAACACATTTATAATAATGATTACTCCAACAGCAGGGGATAAGATAATACCCACATATTGTCAAAGTATTAGCCAAAACAGCTATTGATATCACCTCGGTGAAGGCTAATTTTTTACATTTGCCGAAGGCCTGATCCCACCAGTCTGCCAGAAGGTGGACCGTTCCACTCCAGAGTGCCTCTTCGTTTCCGGTTCAGGGTCTGCAGGCCTTCAACGGCCCAGGTTAGGGACCCATTGGGGGACGTGTTGTTGAGTGCAACATTTTCAAACATTGCATACGCCCCCTGCTCCCTCAAGAGCACATCAACCATCAGAAGCATATCAAGCACTTTGCGGTCCTGGAAAGTCATGAGACTGGTGGCTGCCAGCTGTTCCTTCATTGCAAATCCATTTTTTTGGACATTGTAATGGATGTTGTTCATCCTATTCATATTTTTATTTGGCTTAACCCAAAGAAAAATAGACTCCTGCTGCAATTTGGCAAACGAACCCATAAGTCGGATAGCCATCCCTCGATGAGGCTCAACGTCGTCGAGAGAGGCCAGTCGCCGCACCGAAATTCCGAGCTGCCAATTGTATCTCCTCCACTCTAAAACAGATACTGGTAAAAACAATGAAACCAAAGCACATAGTCCTGTTTCTTTTTTTACAGGAGTTATATAATTTATTTGCCCCACTTCACCACCATAAGCCAAAACGTGGAATCAGTGAGATCGTTTGTCTTGGACAATGGGCACACTATGTCTCATCTATTGCACCCAGATTCAGACCATGCCCTGTAAGGTTCAAACAGGTAAAGTTAGCACAGTGGAAAAAATGACTTGTCATTCACTGCTTCTGTAACAGGATAGACACAGTTTCAATATTTTTCGTTTTTACAAGCAGGACACTTTTTTCTTTTGTAAAAACACTTTCCCCAAAGGATGGTGATTGAGGGAAATGTTATATCCGATCGCATTTTCCCTCATCTGGTCGTTTGTTTTAACCTTTTGTAAGAAGGTTTAGTCTCAATTGAAACGTTTGAACCATTGAAACCATATGGAGACAATAAAACCAATATACAAAGTTCTTTCCAATTAATATTGGAGTGTTTGCATTTTATTGGGTCAGAAAGTTTATCTTACCCGTCTCCTCAAACGTTTCAACTGAGGGTACCTTCCTACAATGCAAAAGGTGGCTCCACATCCCCTTCTCGGCGTGCTAGTGCTTCTTTATACTGCAGGTTGAGCACCACCGTTGGTCCAGTCCGTTTCCTGTTGAGAAGCACAGTCTCCTTCTGCTAACCCAATTTGAATGTGTTTCCTTAAAGATTTTTCCAGTTTCAATCGTGCAGTGAATAATGGCGATTTGCATGGTCTACTAAATAGGATTTCCTTATGTTGTTGTCCTGTTGAACTCGTTATGTAGGCAGTGATTTCATAATGACATATGGAACCTTCTGTCCATCCAGCCAACAATTTTGTTAACACAATTTGGGTGCCATTATCACTATAAATCTTTGGAATTTCAAATTGTGCACTGATATGCTGAGCACAGGTTAAGCATGCTCTGCCACCAACTTAACCCTATAAATTGTGTAGTGGCACCGTACAGAGGCCACTACCCCCCTGTCGAGACAAAGGACTTCCCATGACTCAAGCTAGCTTTGTTAAAAGCAGCTCACCCAAGTAAGCTGAGGTAACAATTTGTTTTTGTTTTTACCTCAGTGATCCCAAATTTCACATTTCGCAGAGCAGATTATTTGTTTCTCCACGTTAAGTTTCAAATGTGGAGTATTGCTGCTGCATTCCTGTCAAAAATTTCATTTGGTGAATTTTTTTGTTCTTTCTTTTTGTTTTTGTTATTGTACTAACCTGCCGCCGCCATCCCCGAAAGGCTTATTGGCGATTTCAGAAATCAATATCAAATTTCCAAATCCTTTTTCACCTTGATATTTGATTGATAGATTATATCTTGGTGGCTAGCCAATCAAAAACACAAAAAGACAGACCATCATCCACGCTCACACTCATAATCAGGGGAATTTAGAGTGTTCAACCAGTCATCCATAATTTTGGTTTGTTGGAGTAAACTGGAGTACCTGGAGAAAACCAACGAATTCTCGAGGACACCAGGAATACTCCACACTGGAAGGTCTGGATCCACCCCGCTTCCATTAGTAGATCCTCGAACCGCAAGGTTGACGCGTTAATTACTAGTCTTTCAATATGGGTCGTTTACCCATACATCAGTGGCCCGTAAATTTTCATCACAGGTGTAAACCAGCATCCCCAGTGGGGCTTCTTGGTAGTTCACCCCCTTTGCTGCCCTATCAGCAATAATTATTCCAGAAGGAACTAGGCAATTAATGTATAATATTCGCGTGCCACACATCTACAAATAGAAATTTGTTTTGGAAGCTCAGTTGCCACCGTTCGTCACCCTAGTCAGCCAGGATGAGCGACTGCCATGCGAGTGGATCTGATTAACTCTTTGTTTGCCAATAATGCAATGACGGAAAAGTTGTGACACATTGAAACACACACCCCCACTCAAGTATATTATTACTGACCAACAGCCCCTTCTTGACGAGTGCTGTGGTGTTTGCTGCCCAAGTGAGATCAGCGGTGACATGAACCCCCAAGAATTTGAAAGTGCATTCGATCTTAACATTCGCTGTTGACATACAGTGGGGGCAGGAGCGGCGTTGTTCCATCAGAAGTCCAGGATGAGTTCTCTGGTTTTGGAAGCCTTGAGCGCCAAATTGTTGAGAGTTAATTTTCCCCCCTGTTTTTAGCATTTGTATGCTTATTCATTCATTAAAATCCTAAATTATGCACCAGCACTTACCGCTCGTTTGCCTACTTCCTGCTCCTGGGTTCCACTCCAAACCGCAGCCGAGGCGAATTCATACAAGTAGGCCATCTCGTTCCCCCTCTGTGATCATCCCCACCACCGTTGTATCATCTGCAAATTTCACAATAATGTTCTCAGGGTGCATGGGTCTGCAGTCGTGTGTAGAGGGAGTAAAGTAGTGGACTCAGCACACAGCCTTGGGGCGAGCCAGTGCTGAGCGTGCAAGCGGATGAAAGTTGGCGACCCAGCTAAATGTGCTGGGGTGGGTTGACCAGAAAGCCCTTAATCCAGGAGCAGGTGGGAGGTGGGAGCCCCAGGTAGGCCAATTTAGGGATAAGAATGTCCAGTATGATGGTCCTAAAGGTTGAGCTGTAGTGATGAGCATTCTGACATACCGTATTTACTCGCATATAAGCCACATTTGTCGGACATACAAATGATGACTGAATCGAGGGTAAGGCTTATATGCCCATAAAAAGATGATATGCACAAAACTGCAAGGTGACAAAGACGAAACACAATAATGCAGGACAATGTAGCTGATATTCACATTTATTTAGAAATTGAGAAACAATAAACAGATAAATCAACTATTGCAGTAATATGAACCATCGAAAAAAAACGAGATATTTTGACAGAAGCAATTTGGCCGCCACAACATCTTAAACTTCTTGTAAAAAACTTGTAATTTCTGTCTTTAAAGAGCATCAGGTTCTCATCAAGATTATTTCTTTTTTCAAATTGAATAATTTGATATTTTGCATTTACAAAGACAGGCATATTATTTTCCTTATGACAATGCCCCTAATAATGTGCTTTTGATTCATACAGTATCTCAGAAATACCACTTGTGATGATTTTTCTTAAGATTTTCCCTTCAAAGTAACACATTTGTACTTCCTATTAAAACCATGAAAATGGAGGTGAAAATTGTGAATCAGGGGGCGGCTTATACGCGCGGGCGGCTTCTATGCAAGTAAATATGGCACATTTTCGGTGGATCTATTCGGCCGATATGCAAACTGATGTGGGTCGTCGATGAGGGGAAGACCGGCTTTGATGAGTTTCAGTACCAGTTTTTCATAGCACTTTTTGATGATTGGTGTGAGAGAGCTACTAGGTGGTAGTTGCCCAGATTGTTTGCTGGTGACTTCTTGGGTAGTGGGTTGATGGTGGCCACTTTTAGGCAGACTGGAATGGTGGCTTGTTCTAGTAACAGATTGAAAATGTTTGTGAAGACCGCTGCTAGTTGGTCAGCACATGCCTTGAGCACTTTCCCTGATATTCCATCTGGTCCTGTGACTTACTGTCACTTTTTGTTGGGGTTTTGGGTGGATGTGTGCGTGTTTTCCCTTGTTTGTGCTGTCCGGGTTATAGTGTGCTTTTCGCCTCTTGTATCTCTCCTTGCTTCCCTTTCCTCTCGTGGCCAGTTGTGTGTATTTTGTGATTAGTCCCTGTCCGTGTATTTAAGCGTGAGTTTCTTGTTGCATAGTGTGGGAGTATTACCTTGTGTCTCGTATTTCGTGTGGTCTCGGTTCACATAAGTCATGTTTTTGCCCCTTTGTCGGTCTGCGTTCTCCCCCGTTTATTTGAGACTTTTGTCCCAGTTTTTGTATCGTTAACTCATATTAAAATTCTGAGGTGTGCACCAGCACTTTCACCGCTTTTTTCTCTGCTTCTCGCATCCGGGGTTCTATTCTCCCTTCGCACCCGAGGCAGATCATGACAGAATACTCCCACCAAACCATGAACCCAGTGATGTGAGCCTCAAGTTCCCTTTTTGATTTTTCACAGGATGCGCCCTGGTGTGAGCTCTATGTGGACCCCTTCTCCCCGAACGCTTCCCTGGACAACGAGTTGGACAACCCCTACTGGGGTTCGCATTTGGCCGTATACCGTGGTCCTCCAAGTGGTGGTCTGCGGGGAAGGACGGATAGCCGGTATGCCAGCCGGCTGGCCCTCGCTATGTCGCCGAAGAGGGTGGCTGGACCGTGCCTCCCACTCAACGGCAGTGGGGGGGGAAGGAAGTGGTGGACCGCAGAGAACTTCGACGGCCACGCATGGGACTTCGTTGACCAAGCGTGGGGCTCCGACGGCCATTCTGAAGTGTGGCATGAGGACAACGGCCATTTAAAAACGTGGGACAAGGATGACGGCCTCGTGCAGGTACCTGCTCCGACTAGCCGTCCCTGCATGCCCACCCTAGCACCCCACTCTTGTGCGCCCGCCCCGGCGCCGCGCTTCTATGTGCCCGTCCCGGCGCCCCGCTTTTGTGGGCCCATCCCGGCACTCCGCTTTTGTGGGCCCATCCCGGCACTCCGCTTTTGTGGGCCCATCCCGGCACTCCGCTTTTGTGCGCCCGACAACGCCGATTCTATTGGTGAGGATCCCGACGGCGGCATTCCTTTTGGAAAGGGGCCCGACGGCGGTGATCCTTTTGGTGGGGGCCCCGACGGCGGATAGCTCTTCGGCGATGACTTGGAGGCCGAGGGTGAAGACCATCTCGGTGACGTCAATGACGAGGCCGAGGGTGGAGACCCTCGCGACGACGACGGCAACAACGAATCCAAGGGCAACTCTGGGGGCGATCAGCCTTCAGACTGTGATATGGACTGTGCTTTTCACCTCTTGTGTCCCTCCTGGCTTCCCTTTCCTCTTGTGGCCAGCTGCCGGTCAAGGCATCCAGCAAAATTGCCTCTGTTTTGGGTGAGTTGCTCCACCACTTCGCCGTCACATCTCCATGGACTGTCCAGGGCAAGACGCATCGCTACTGCCTCGCGGCACTGCCTGGGCGATCCCCTGATGGGCCAGCTCGCAGCATCTTGGCGGCCCAGTCGGGACGACCCCCTGAAGGCCTAGCTCACCGCATCTTCGCGGGCCAGCCGAGACGACCCCCTGAAGGGCCCCATAATAATAGATGGAATGGTTGGTTTGAGGCGTCACTTCTCCCGGCACTTTTGTCCAGCTCCAGATTTCCAGCGGCATTGAAGCGTTGCTCCTTCTGCTGCGTATTGTTCACAGCTAATCCCATGTGTATGACAGCGTAGGCATGGCTGAATGGTTCCAAAAACGAAGTAGCAGACAGAAGCCAGGCTAACAGAACAAAGAAAGTTGTAAAATCATTAAAGTAAAAAGTATAAAGTACAAAGTAAAGTAAAAATTAATGTATTAAGAAATATAAAAATGTAATAAAAAAGATAGAAAGGCTGTAAAGCACGAAAAACAAATAAGAGTGGACAGAGCTACTGCCACCGGCTGCTGCCTGACGGTGCCATCTTGGAAAAAAAAACTGAACCACTTATCCTCACAAAGATTGTGGGGGGTGCTGGAGCCTATCCCAGCTAATTATGGGCACCAGGAGAGGGTCACGCTGAATCGGTGAACAGCCAACATCAAGGCAGATAACCATTCACACTCATACCAAAAGGCAATTGTGTTCAACCAGCCTACCATGCATGTTTTTGGAATGTGGGAGGAAACCAGAGTACCTGGAGAAATTCCATGCAAGCCCCGGGAGAATATGGAACCTCCACACAGTGAGGACCGACCTGGGATTGAATCCACGACCCCAGAACTGTGAGACCGACATGCTAATTACTCAGTTATAATCTTGGTAGCCGATCATTCAGTGAATCACGCTTTAATGCAGAATAGGATTACAGACGCTCCCCTACTTACGAACATTCAACTTACGAACAACGGTACATACGAACATGTCTGCAAATTGCGTTTAAGTTCAAAAATGTTCGCAAGTCCAATTTTGTATTTCGCCTTTTTTGGAGTAGTACTTCTTTCCGCCGCTAATACCGACGCCTGGCGCTGTGAGAGCTCAGCTCACCCAGCATCTACCTTCTTCGTTGCAATGCGGAAGTGCGTGAATGTATCTCCAGTGTGCAAAGAACCTTTTTCATTTGTATCATTAAATATCTCATGCATCCAATATTGAATATGGTTGGTAAAAAGCTAAAGGCTTCTATTGAGGGAGTTGCAAGGAAGAGGCAAGCCATTTCATTTGAAACGAGTGGCAATAATAACGAAGCTTGATGCGCGTGAGAGTGGTGAGCGTTTCACGGGCATTGAATCGTTCGACCGTCAGTACCATTTATAAACAGAAAGATCGAGCAGCAGGACCCAAATATTGAACGTTGCACAAAGTTTGCAAATCAATTGAATGATGCCATACAGTGCTACCGCATCATTTATGATGAAAAAAAGAAGAAAACTGCAATTGTCATTAGGTCGCTTCTTTTGGCCAGTTTCTAATACATAAATCTCTCTCTCTCTCTACAGTACTGTACATATTCTCTCCATTTTATTAAAAAAAATTTTTCTTCAGTACAAACCAATGCGTGTTACTTATACAAGCCTTAAACATACAAATGCACTTATATAAACCTTCAATATACTTATATCGGCCTAAAACATAAATTATAATACAAAATATAGCACTGAATCAACTTACAAACAAATTCAACTTATGAACAATCGCTCGGAACCAATTGATTTCGTAAGTAGGGGAGCGTCTGTATATCAATTTCGTTTGAATTATATTTATTGTCACATATCTACTTAATGTTTTTACAGACCTGGCACAATATAAAAATTATGCAATCAATCAAATACAAATTATTTAAATATTTCTTTAGACCACAGTTTGCGGCTTGATTAAAAAGTATTTCTACAACTTTGACTCTAGAGGGCAGCGTAACATATTGTCCCGGTACAGACTGCCAAACTTTTATAACCTGAAGTAGAATTGCCAAACGCTACATCCTTTTTTGGTATGGTGCTTTTCCTTTTCACGGTTGGCGCTGCTAGGGTTGAAAATACTTTAACTCCCGTTAACGAGCAACGGTAAGCTTTGCGAAAACCTAATAGCGCTTTTCGATACATTGCACTTCCGTGGTTGTTGCTAATCGTCTTTTTGTATGTGAATGTGAGCGGTCGGATTTTAAAAAATGTGTCTTTGTTTTTCACCATCAGATATGTCGAAGTCAGTGAAGAAAATAGTGGATGAGAGCCGTGACAAGAACCTGTCAGAAGTAGAAATGTGCGAAAGAGGCATTTCAAACTTGTTGGATATACCCGGATTGTGTAAGGATACCCAACTTTTTTTCTTCTCCACGGATCCATCAAATGTCAATGTAACAGAAGGAACATTTATTATTATATATTTTTAACATTCGAATGCTCTATTGAAGTTGGGAGGGGCACGTTTGGATTTAAAGGGAATGCTCTTGATAGTTTTATTTCTCAAAATTGTGGTTAAAACCATTTTAAGCATTCAAACATTATGCACGGATTTAAGCATTAACACGGTGGTTCCATATAAACAAAAATGATTTTAAAAAACTAACTAATTTAAAACATACATATTGTACACTGTAGGATGTTCTTTTCTTTGTTCTGAAAGATCTGGTGAGACAAGTGTCAACAAAAATATAGGCAAGGCATTATTGAAGCTTCCATGACCAGTTATCTTTAATAACCAGAGAAAAGGCAAGACTGTCGTCCTTCTGACTCCATTTTAAAAGCCTTCATTATCTCTGCCCAAAGTGGGCGTTAATTTGAATACAAGTGGGTCAGTTTCAGCTACAATGAAATATGGCTGGTTTGAAATCAAATATTACAGTAATACCTTGATACGAGCTTAATATGTTCCGGGACCGAGCTCGTATATCAATTTACTCGTGTCTCAAATCAAGGTTTCCCATAGAAAAAATAAATACAAATTCATTCATTCACATTCTCCCAGTCCTCTTCTGGATCACCCAAATGCTCTCTAGGGAATCACAGATGGGCCTGGATGTGTACTGGCTTCAGCAGTCCCTGGCAGCGCATTGTTTTAGTGATAGTAGCCTTGGTTACTGTGGTCCCAGCTCTCTGTAGGTCAGGGGTCTCAAACTCAATTTACCTGGGGGCCGCTAGAGGCCGAGTCTGGGTGAGACTGGGCCGCATCAGGATTTCCACAAGAAATGCGCTGATAAAACATTCCAACATTATCAAATATCTTTATTTTTTAACAAAAAATAATGAATTAAATAAATTAACTTAAAGATGAATAAAAAATCAATCAATCAGTAATACAAAAATAAAATAATAATAATGAGCATACAGTAGATATACACTGGCTGCCTAAGTAGAGAAAATGAATTATTTTTATTCCGTTTCAAATGTCTGTATTAACAGCTTTAACCTTTAACTTTCTGAACTTGAATGGAACATTGAACATGAAATATTCTGAACATGGCTTCTCTTGCCTACTCCTTGCTGCTAGAGACCTGGCAGCGCTTCTTCTCACATAGCTGAGTTACATTTGGCTTGAGGGAGGAAGCAGTGGAGACCCTCAGTAGAGCTTGAGGATGCTCATCAGTAAGTCTGGACCTGTACTTGGACTTATTGAAGTTCAAGGTGAAGAGCTTCTCACACAAGTATGTGCTCCCAAAAAGGCACATGGTCCGCTTGAACATTCGGGAAAGTTCAGGGAAGCTGGGGGTCAACTCTCTCAAAAATTGCCCAAGCTTGTCTGCTTCTCCACTCACCTCCCTGAACTTGGCTTTGAGTGCAGAGTTGCACTGCAGGTCAATGAGCTCCATTTGAAGCTCAGGAGGGGCATCTTGCCCATCAAAGGAGAAGGGGTCCGAAAAAATTTGAAATGTAGCTTTGTGTGTCTTGAAGTCTGCAAATCTGTGATCAAATTCCTCCTATAGCTTCGAAATGGCCTCAACATACTTCTCACCACTGAATGGTGTGCCTGCATCCACGAGAGCCTTGCATGCTGGGAAATGGCAAAGGTTTGTCTGAGAGAGCTGGGCTTTCCATAACACAAGTTTAGTGCAGAATGCTCTCATGTCATAGGCAGCACTGACAAGTTGCCCCTGGCCTTGTAGCTTCTTGTTCAGTACATTAAGCTCATGTGTGATATCAACAAGAAAAGCCAAGTCCATGAGCCATTTGGGATCACTTAGCACAGGAACAGCAACCCCGTCTATCTCCATGAAGTCTTTTACTTCTGCTCTCAACTCAAAAAATCTCTTCAACACGTTTCCCCTGCTGAGCCAACGTACCTCAGTGAAGTAGAGCACATCCCCATATTCTGACTCCATTTCCTCTAAAAAAGCACAGAACCTTCTGTGCTTTAAGCCCCTGGATCTGATTTGGTTGATGCATTTCACAACGACAGACATCACATTGTCAAACTTTAGGCATCTGCTGCAAAGGGCCTGCTGATGGATAATGCAGTGCAGAGCTATGGCCTCCTCCACACCCTCCTCTTCCATTTTTTTTGAACAAGTGCTACCAGTCCATTCTTCCTCCCTGTCATTGATGGGGCTCCATCGGTTGTTATTCCAACAAAGCTCTTCCATGGCAAACCGGCATTCTTAATGGCATCACACAGCTGGTGAAATATTTCCTTAGCGGTGGTCTGGCCATGCATTGGAATTACTGTGAGCAACTCCTCCATTACTTTAAAATTGTCATCAACACCACGGACATGTATTGCGAGCTGGGCAGTGTCTGTGATGTCTGGGGTCTCATCAAGAGCCACTGAATATACACTGAAACATTGTGCTTTCTCACACAGTTGATCATAAATGTCACTTGACAGGTGAGAAATGCGCTCTGGCACGGTGTTGCCAGAAAGGCTGATGTGGTTGAACAGACTTTTCTTTTCTGGACAGACAATATGTGCAGCCTGTAATATGCACTTTTTGATAAATTCACCTTCTGTGAATGGCTTTCCTGCTTTAGCAATCAACTCACAAACGGCGTAGCTAGCTTCGACTGCTGCGTTACTGTCTTTGGTAGCCTTCTTGAAGAAATCCTGTTGCCTCAGAAGACATGTTTTAAGACTGGCAACCTGGTTGGCTCTCTCATCTCCCTGGTATTTTTCATACTCCTCAGCATGTCTCGTAATATAATGACGTTTCAAATTGTATTCCTTGTGCACCGCAACTTTTTCAGTGCAAATGAGACACGTTGGGGTGCCCCTGTGTTCAACAAAGAAATATTGCACTCCCCACTTTTCTTCAAACTGTCTGTGCTCATCACCGACCTTTCTCTTCACGGCAGGCTTTGAAAGAGACATCTCTGGGGCTCTGTAATATGTTTTTCCACTTGGAATGAGACTCGGGTTGATCTTTCACTTTCAGTCGCGCAGGTTTGTGGCGCATGCGCACTTTCGCTCTCCATTTCTCCGTTTCACTCGCGGAGATGGCTACACTGACACAGGCTGGATCATGGATCATAGCGCCTCATTCAGTTCTATGCTGAGGGCAGCGGAGGAGTGTGTGCGCCGAGCGGAGTGATCGGCTTCACGGCTTCTCTTCCGCCCAGCTGATTGGAGGAATGAATAAGTGAGCGAGGCACTGGACAGCCCGGCCGATGTCCCGCCCCCCAGAGCCGTATATCTCACCGTGATTGGTTCATTCAGCTCCGAACACAACATGTGTCATTCATACCAATCTTGCGGGCCGCACGAACATTAATATTTCATTTTAAGACGGGGGCCGCAAATTATCGTCCCGAGGGCCGCAGTTGGCCCGTGGGCCGTGAGTTTGAGACCCCTGCTGTAGGTCATTCACTAAGGTTCCCCTGTGTGGTTCTGGGATTTTTGCTCACCGGTCTTGTTAGTGTTTTGATGCCACGGGGTGAGATCTTGCATGGAGCCCCAGATCGAGGGAGCTTATCAGTGGTCTTGTATGTCTTTCGTTTTCTAAAAAATGCTCCCACAGTTGATTTCTTTACACCAAGCGTTTCACTTACTGGAGATTCAGTCTTCCCAGCCTGGTGCAGGTCTAAAATTGTGTCTCTGGTGTCCATCGACAGCTCTTTGGTCTTAGCCATAGTGGAGTTTGGAGTGTGAGAGACTGAGCTTGTGGACAGGTGTCTTTTATACCGATAATGAGTTAAAACAGATGCTATTGATACAGGTAACGAGTGGACACCTCATTAGAAGAAGTTATACCTCTTTGACAGCCAGAAATCTTGCTTGTTTGTAGGTGACCAAATACTTATTTTTCACTCTAATTTGCAAATCAATTCTTTAAAAATCAAACTGATTTTTTCCACATTCTGTCTCTCATGGTTGAGGTTTACCCATGTTGACAATTACAGCCTTCTGTAATCTTTTCAAGTAGGTTAACTTGCACAATTGGTGGTTGACTAAATTCTTATTTGCCCCATATATATATATATATATATATATATATACACGCACACACACACACACACACATATACAGTGGTACCTCGTCATACGACCGCTCGTCATACAAAATTCTCGTCTTACGGCGGAAATTTCGATCGAATAATTCGCCCGTCATGCGATCAAAATTTCGTGATGCGACCAAGCCAGGTCTTTTTTGCATATCTTTCGTGTATAACAATATTTACGAGCACGGAACGATTAATTCAGACGAGTTCCTCCTAGGACCAGGAAATGCACAACGCGCATGCAAAAAGAGGGCTTTCTGGGTAATGAAGTATACTCCTGCACACAACACCCATAGGCAATGGCAACCTTTCTCAGAATAAAACTTCATTACCCACAATCAATACGTGGGAAGCTCAGCTATGTCATTTCCTGTTATTCTTTCTAAGAAAAGAAGGTCCCGCGAACGTTCCTTAAAGACTATTTCTCGTTGGCAAGTGGTCGTGCGTTATCCTATTGTGAGGACATTTGTGTGCATCATTTTGGGAATATTTTGAAGGCAATACAACAGCAAACAGTCCATCGATAGCGAACGTGAGGGTGGAGGCGTGGCAAACTGCCAACCCGGAAAATGAAGGTAACAAAAGATTACAACAAAATTAGAATTCAGTTTTGTGTAAAGTTACATTAAACATATGTTTGAGTGTCTGCATATATTAATCCAAGTTAATTTAAATTTGTTTGTTCCGTTTACGAGTGCGTTGTCGTGGAAAAAAGACGAACCCCACGCCCCCAAACGTCTGTCTCCCGTCGGCGAAATCTGCCCAATTTTAGTTAGATTAAACACATTTTATTACTATTAAACCACTAATTATGTGTTACTTTGTTAATAGATGGCGAATTAGAAGAAATAAAACATTTTTTCCTATCCAATATCCTGTTTTTGGTGTTTTTTCAGAGGGCTGGAACGAATTAATTTGTTTTCCATTCATTTCAACGGAAAACGTCCGCTCGAGTTACGAGAATCTCGTCATACGAGCTCAGTTCCGGAACGGATTAAGCTCGTATCTCGAGGTACCACTGTATACGAAAATATGTATGTAGATCTTTACACATATATACGTATATATGTATGTATATATACACATACGTATATGTTTGTGTGTATATATACACACATAAATATGTATATATACATATATACTTGCTTGCTTGCTATCAGTTGAGCAACCCGAAAGCTGGCCCGAACAGATGACCGTTTCAGCTGATCTTTGCGTACAAATATATTCTGCTGAGCAAACAGTCCTTTTTTTCGCTTTGAGAGTTTGTCTCAATTGCCCTTGCAAGATATCATACTTGTCTTTGTGACGGGTTTCATAGTTTTGCCGCAGATTGTATTCTTTGAATACCGCCGCCGCCTCTTGACAGATGAGACAGACAGACTTTTTTTGCATTTAACAAAAAAAGTGTTAAAAAGTTTGTCCACTGTAGATTAAATTTTTTTATGGTCGGCCTCGTGCTTGTAGCTTCATTAACAACAAATATATGTCGATGTATAGGAGGATTTATGGTTTATGTAAACAGTTTGAAATGTTATTTGTTTAAAAATTATTCATGTCCTTTTTCTTTTTAGTCACTTTGTGCAACATAACTCAATTGGTGCTGAGTCACAACAAGCTCACAGGTGAGACATCTTGTAAAGTGAGATTTTGTTACATTTTATTTACTTTCATTTATTGTTTTGGTTATTTTCACTTGTGCAAATCTAATTGGATTGGATGGGATAACTTTATTCATCCCGTATTCGGGAAATTTCATTGTCACAGTAGCAAGAGGGTGAGAATGCAGATACAGGAAAGGCATACTTACACATAGTTACAAGTTAGACAATACAGTCGCAAAGGCCGCAGAACAACAAAGCAAAAACCACAAAGTGCAAAGCAAAGTATATGGGATCATTAAGAATCATTAAGTCAAATCATTAAGACAGAAATTACAGTAATTCCTCGAAGATCGCGGAAAATGTGATACTAAAATGAAAGACTTTCCTCTTTATTCATTTATGAAAGTAACTACCGTATTTTCACGACTTAAAAGTCACTAAAAGACACTTAAAAGTCTTAAATTTTCTCCAAAATAGACAGGGTGCCTTATAATCCAGTGCGCTTTATTTATGGACCAATACTAAAATTGTTACCACGATAAAATTAAATAAATCAGTCGATAGGGTACACCGTCCTCTACAGCTCTCACAAATACGGCAAACAGCCCCCGACTCTACTATTTTCCCTGTAGAAAAAGTACTGCGCAGTGACTGCTGGGATATATAGTTCTTTTGTCAATACACCCAGTATGACGGCGAGCACACTAATTTGGTGCTCGCGTCATTCCGGCTGGATTTACAAAAGAACTCCTGTCGCTAGCTACTAGCTAGCTACTATTTGCGAATGGATTGTGGCCTGGTCATCGACATCAACACAGCTTTATGAACGGTGGCAGGCAGCGTCGGGCTAGTTACGCTAGCTACTATTCGCGAATGGATTGTGGCTACCTGCACGAACGTATAAAACTCAGCGTTTTCGATGACTCATTTGGACAATCGTTCAATTCGGACACAGAAAATTAGGACTTTGATGGATTTGTGGGTGATGATGACATGAGCACATTGTAAAATGGCTAAATAAAGTACAAAAAGAAATTGTAATATTCAACAATTTTAAAGCAATTTTAAGGGTGCGGCTTATACATGCAGGTGGCTTATATACACAAGTAAATACGGTATGTATTATTAAGGCTCACGAAACCACCAGTCTTTTGTTTTTAAACAAACCCTATCATTCCCGGCGTTGTTCTAAAGGAAGTAGGCATACTTAGCACTGTTAAGTCTTATTAATAATGTACCTCCTCGGAATAAGCGCAAAATGGATAGCAATTTGGATGAAACGTTTAAGAAATCCAGACACTTGCTTCTTATTCGACTTATAACTATGCCTTTTCTTGCTACTGTCACAATAAAATTTCCCAAATACGGGATGAATAAAGTTATCCAATCCAATCCAAAATATCCCATGGTGATGCCGTCTTCAAAAGGACCGACATTTGCACATTGCACAACATGCATGTGGGATTTCAGCGTGACACATGGTGGAATACCTGACAGTAAAACACACGTAGAAGGACACAAAAATAAACTCATTTTCATTATGTTGTGCTTTTTCAATAGTTTGCAAAAACAATATTTCAATTATTGTAAAAACATGATAACAGTTTGATTTGAATTGTCCTACTTTTTTTTTACATTTTAAATCGATTTTGCAAGAAATCGCATTTATCCCGGAAATATTCCGGAAATGGGAGGTTGGCCGCTCTGGAAACCATGAATATGGAGGAGAAAATTGTGAATCAGCGGACGGCTTATTCGCGAGAAATTGTAAAATTCAACAATTTTAAGGTTGCGGCTTATACGTTAAGGCGGCTCATATCGAGTAAATATGGTACTTTTAAAGGTCCAAATGTTTTTCATTCCATTTCAAGCTGTGTCTTCTCAACAAACACTCTCATCTTACAAAATTCCAAATTTGGTCCTGTTTTTGTCCGCCCCTGGTTTAATTCACCTAAAATGAAATATAACTTCTATATAATATACCTTAGTTTTTATCTTTTTTCGTTTCGTTTTTTTTTTTTTTTGGAAAAAATATATTAAAGTCAAAAGCCTTTATTGTCATTATACAACACCTGACAATAAAGTATTTGTTTTTAATTCTCTATGATTAATCTGCACAAAAGTGTTACAATTTGGCCTAACAGAGAAAAATGCTGAATCTATGGAAGTTTACATCACAGGTCATTTTTTTTCTTTACGAGTGTCATATTTTAAACTATGTCACAGTTGGGTCGTCAAAAATAAATTAGGAGCATAACCTCCAATATAAATGTCCAAAAGGAGCACATTTTAATGAGCAGAGCAGATGTTTCACCTGAGGCAATTGTCAATGTGAGACCGGTGAGCATGGCCCGAAGAAAATAGAAACCATTGAAACGTCTGCTCATTAAAATTTGCTCCTTGTGATAGGGCTTGAGTGTGATTTTCTTCTTTTCAGTGTGCAATCCCGGCGCATACAATACGTCACTAAAAATGCTTTAAGAGATTCATGATATTCATATTAGATTTTTAAGATTACTTTTGACAAATGGGCTGACAGTAATACATTTGATAACAAGAGCTGTCCCAACATCATTGATGACGTAAATGTGTCTGCAAAACCTACAGTTGACATCTGATGGCGTGAATGCATCACCATTAAATCAGCTGACAGTGTTTGCACTGCTAAAATAGGCTTGAAGAGAGAGAGAAAGGCACAAATGCTGATTATGTTGGGGCCATTCCCTAGCAGTTTTCCACCCAATGTACAATATTTACAATCTTCTAAAAAGCAATTGGTTGTCAGTCAGGGTGCTGTTTGGACTTTATTGTATTTTTTCTTTTTATTGATTTTTTTTTAATCATTAATATTTTAACAGCTTCTTACCCCTTCTGTGTTTCTATTTGAATTCTACTGGTGTGTTATGTTAAATTTGCCCTTAATCAAAGTGATTTGGCAAAAATCAGTGAGATGTGACTGTTCATTCAGAGAGAGAGGGAGAGACCTCTTCAGCGATTGCACGCTTGAACTGGGGGGCTTTTTTGTGTTATTACACGGTGTTGTGGAAACATTTTAATGGCTTAATAGTTTATTTTATTGCATACGTATTTCATACAACATTGGTATACTTTTATCATTTTTAAAGGGTTTATAGTGGCTAGTATTAAAGATTGTGGAATGAATTATACTAATTCAATATAAAATGCTGCTTTATTTACCCAAAATCCAAGTTACAAAACAAGTTCTGGAACCAATTAATTTCGTAAGTAAAGGTATCACTGTATTCTGATTTGGGGTATACTGTAATTCTAATTGAACTCCTTTAAAAACGTAGAATAGACTTGTCTGCGAGACTTGAAATGTTCACGTTGTTTTCTCTCTTTCAGTGGTTCCTGCTAACATCGCTGAGCTAAAAAATTTGGAGGTTCTTAATATGTTCAACAACCAAATTGAAGAGCTACCAACTCAAATTAGCACTCTCCAGAAGTTGAAACACCTTAATCTTGGGTATACCACGCAAGTTTCACCCTCAATATAACTTTTTTTTATTCCAGTTTGCATTATCATTATTCAATGTACATGAACCTTCAAAACAAAATATATTTTGGTATTTCTGCACTGTGTGTGTGTGTGTGTGTGCGCGCGCGTGTGCGCGTGCGCGTGCGCGTGTGCGCGTGTGCGCGTGCGCGCGTGCGCGTGTGCGCGTGCGCGCGTGCGCGTGTGCGCGCGCGTATTTTCTTTCGTGCTTGCTTGTTTGCTTTCTTGCTTGCTGGTCTGTCTGTACCTGTCCTCTGTTCAGCTCAATAGACAAAAAGAAAAGTAAATCTGTGTATCTTTATAGGTTGAAACTCCATCCCCCCCCCCCCCCCCCCCCCCCCCCCATTCAAAATGATCAATGTTGTCTAGAGCAAAACAACAAAAATATTTCCAATTCTGAAAATGAGTCATGGGGAAAAACTGAAATAATTGCATAATTGTTGAGCACTTGAACTACAAATACTGCAGCCTTCCTGTGTGAAGATGGCATGTTCTCCCTGTGCCTGTGTGGGTTTCCTCCAGGTCCTCCATTTTGTCCCACGTCGCAAAAACATGCATAGTAGGCTAATTGTACAGGCAAAAAAAATCAAATGGGGTGGTCTTTGGCAACAACATCAAAGACCTCGACTTGACGAGCACCTCGTCGCTTATGTTAGAGCCGGAGAGAGCAGGCAGAAGAGAGAGACAAAAAGCCCAGTTTTAAATTAATTTCTTCATATTTGCCGTTTGGATTAATCAACCCGACCTATTCTCGGTTGATCACTACTATATAGTGTACACACATACTCCACTTACTGTATTGGCCGTAATATAAGACAGTGTTTTTTGAGTTTGAGTTTGATTTATTTAATAAGTTGAAAGTCAAGAGTGATTCCTAGGTACTTATTTCCATTCACAACGCTAGATGGCGCCAGATATCTTAAATCAAATGCTGAACACTGATGGTTAGTGGAGTTATTGCAATTTTTTTTTTTTCAGACTAGATTGGTTAATTTACATTTAAAAAACAAGCCATTCAATTACAAATGTTGATTTCACTGTAGTTTATATATTTTAAGATTTTTTGCATGATTTGAATGGGGCAAATTAACATGCTGTTTCTCTCAAATATTTGAGTTTGATTTATTTAATAAATTCTAACTATTTCCAACTATTTACAAATAGTATGTAAGATTATAGTCAATGGCTAATTTCCACCTTTACTCCCTTGTGCAGGTTGAAGATAAAAGCAATAAGGCATTACTGAACAAAAGACTAGAAAGCAGCATAGAAACAATGAGACATAAAGTAGCACAGATCTAGTCAGCATTGTGATCACAATTGTTGTTCATCCAGCAGCCAGTCATTAAGATGATTGGCAAAGAGGTTCAGAGATGAGTGTTCACAAATGGTCATTGATATTGAGTTCCAGGTATATGTGGCACAAACAGAGAAGAGAAGGTGGTTTGGCTAATTGCACTCTTTCTAAAGGGAACTCCACAGTCACCTCGAGAACCAGCCCTTGTTGATCGGTTGGATTTTTTTTTTTACACAAATTCTTCCAGTGATGGAAGATTTTGTAAACTAACATGGATGGCATCAGCATAGTTAACAGTATTGTCCCAGTTCAGGCGTTTGTGTTTATTTAATATCTTAACGTAATGGTGTGTTTTTAGGTCTTCTGTCCAATACTTTCGGAGCTTGCTTATAGTGCTGAGCGATACAACGCTAATGATATTTATCGTGAAATAATTTTTGTCAACAATGATAAAAAGTTTTGATAAAATTCGATAATTTTAAACTGCAATTACACCACCCAACCACCACAAAGAACGGGGGCACTGTTGCGAGATGAATACTAGTTCCAGACCAACACTCAGGAGAAGAGGATGTTAAGGAAATGTGTTTTTTGGTTAGCAATAGAGGCTAACACAGCGGATGAACGCAAAAGGACAGTAACGGCCAAAATGAGCGCTTGAGATGCAAAACAACCAAGATCCGATCCACTAAAAGATCCAAGTGATTTCTCTGTGTTGTTTTCTTATTTTTTTTAAATGCCCCTTAACAGAGGAGCCTTATTGAAAATAAAACCAACTTTTTAATTAATTTTATTAGTAAATTCACACTTTCTTTTTGTAAGGCTGAAAATAGTCTGCTTACCGATGTCTAAGGTTGATTTTTTTTTTTTTCATATTGCACAGCAACTTTTGGTGTGAGGATGAATTTATAAAAATAAGGACGCCTGTCAAAATTTCTGCAAATTCTATTCATTACTTTTCATGATGTAAGGAGGGAGTTGTCTTATCTTTATTGCACAACAGAACAACAAAAATGTTTTAAAATCATGTATTCTCTTTTCTTATGAAGTAAGGGTATGAATGTATATTGAACTACACATTGAAAATAGCCCATGCCTACAATCTTACATATTTATGTTCATTAACATGAATATGTTCATTAATGTGCTGTCCCTTCTTAGATGAATCAAACTCAAACTTTCACAAATTAATAATGAGAAAAGTGATTTATTTACTTAAGTTATTAAGAAGTTTGAAGTTTCAAATTTGAAAGAAAAATATGTTATAGTTATCGTGATAATTATTGATATCGACTGATAATTTTTTTGTCATATTGCCCAGCTCTACTTGCTTTTAAACAAGTACAATACGATTATTTTCTGTATTAAAAATGTGTGTTTAAAAGTCTTTTTTCAAACTTCATTCTTGAAAAAAGAATAATTAGCGCCAATACTGTATATGTTAGTCCCTTTTATTTGGTACCTGTATCTAAAACAATGGCTAAATTTGTGCACAGAATGAACCGCCTTTACAACTTACCCAGAGGCTTTGGTTCTTTGCCATCCCTTGAAGTTTTGGACCTAACCTACAATAACCTCAGCCAGAATTCCTTACCTGGAAACTTCTTCTATCTCAGTGAGTAAATACACATACAAACAAGTATTTTGTATTGTATTGTAAACTATTACTGTAATCCCTCTTCACTTGGCGGCTTTACTACATCGCAGAAATTTTTTCTGAAGTGTTAAAAAAGAAATTCATAATGTCAAAATCCACGCTGAAACTTGCAATCGGAAGCCACTTCCTTGTCTTCCGCTTGCCACTAAGAAAATAGCGGAAGACAGAGGACTGTCAATCAACTCGGAACCAAGAAAAAAAATGGCGAGCAGCAGAGACTCTGTGAGGGTGGATTTTATCTGAAATGCGAGCCCCGTGCAACTTTAAGCCGTGGCACTAATTTGAAAATAGAACTTGCTCGGCAAACTGGAAGCAGAGCCTCAGTGAAGGGGGATTTTTTTTCGACTTTTCGGCGGACGCCATCACCCCTGTCCGAAAATAGAGCCCTTTGGACAGCTAAGCTGGCTGGACACTGTGGCGGAGCTCATGGTGAAATGCTTCCATGTGCAACCTCTGGGCGACGTTACGGTGGACGGCTTCACCCTAGTCTGAAAATATTGCCCTTTGGGCGGCAAGGATGGCTGGGTGACCCAAAGGGCAACGTGGAAGTTAAAATCCCATTTAAGTCTGTGCAGCGGGCGGACATCATTGCATTTACCATATTTACTCCCGTATAAGCCGCACCCTTAAAATTGTTGCATTTTACAATTTTTCGCATTTAAGCAGCCCCTTGATTCACAATTTCACCTCCATATTCATGGTTTTAATAGGGAGTACAAATGTTTTACTTCGAAGGGAAAATTTTAACAATCATTGCATGTTGTACTTCTGAGATACTGTATGAATCAAAAGCACATTGTTAGGGTCAATATCTGTTAAGTCAACTAAGTGGGAGACCCGTCTGCCCCCCTCCAGACCAACGGGGCAGAGAAACCCCAATCAGGCTCCACACTTCCTGCCTGAGGTCACAAAGTATATGAATCACCAACAGAGCAAGAAGACTTACAGGACAGGCAACTAAGAAGCCAAAGACACCCTTCAGTTCTCGGTTGTGTTCTTCTACTACTATGAGTAACACAATGCGACGCCAGGGACTCAAATCCTGCACTGCCAGACCTGCCCCCCTGCTGAAGCCAGTACACATCCAGGCCCGTCTGCAGTTCGCTAGAGAGCATTTGGATGATCCAGAAGAGGACTGGGAGAATGTGTTATGGTCAGATGAAACCAAAATAAAACTTTTTGGTAGAAACACAGGTTCTCGTGTTTGGATAAGAAAGAATACTGAATTGCATCCGAAGGACACCATACCCACTGTGAAGCATGGGGGTGGTATCATCATGCTTTGGGGCAGTTTTTCTGCTAAGGGACCAGGATGACTGATCTGTGCAAAGGAAAGAATGAATGGGGCCATGTATCGAGCGATTTTCAGTGAAAATCTTCTTCCATCAGCAAGGACATTGAAAATTAGACTTAGCTGGGTCTTTCAGCATGACGATGATCCCAAACACACAGCCAGGGCAACAAAGGAGTGGCTTTGTAAGAAGCATTTCAAGGTCCTGGAGTGGCCTAGCCAGTCTCCAGATCTCAGCCCCATAGAAAATCTGTGGAGGGAGTTGAAAGTCCATGTTGCCCAAAGACAGCTTGACATGGAGGAATGGGCCAAAATACCAGCAACAGTGTGTGAAAAGCTTGTGAAGAGTTACAGAAAACGTTTGGCCTCCGTTATTGCCAACAAAGGGTACATAAAGTATTGAGATGAACTTTTGGTATTCACGAAATACTTATTTTCCACCATGATTTGCAAATAAATTCTTAAAAAATCAAACAAAATTCCTCGGTACGCCACTGTAAGGAATTTATCTAAATATTTTTCAATAATTGGGTGAAAACTATGTTGGTGCGGATATTTATTCTCTTTTAATGGGAAAAAACAGATTTAAACCCCCAAAATTAAATTTTGATTACCCCTGGGACTACAACCCCAAAGTTCCTATCCGGAATCCAAAAGAAAATTGCGTTTTTTGGGTTCGCGGTAGTAGATTCATATGAAAAAATAGAGAACTATGGGGAATCTTCCGAAGGATTTCAGAGTGCGCTCAACCAGTCTACATCTGTTGGCGTTGGACTATTTCCCCCGGGGAATCTTGTGGAGGGTACTCCAGGAGTATGGGGTTCCGGAACCCGTGTTACGTGAGGTTCGGTGCCTTTATGACCGGTGTCAGTCTGGTCCGCGTCGGATTTGTTTTGAGTGGGGTTGGACTCCATCAGGCCTGTCCTATGTCACCGATTCTGTTCATCACTGTTGTGGACAGAATATTTTTTTGATAAAGCACAGCACATATTAATTAGATTAGATATTACATTGGATTGGATCGGATCGGATTGATCCCGTATTCGGGAAATTCAGTTTTTTGCAGTAGCAAGCTCAGAAACTGGAAAAGACCTAGATAAAGCTGGAACCACACACACAGGAAACCCACACAAGGTTAGGACCTTCTGCAGGCTGAGGCTGAGGTTGAAAATATGCAGAATCACTCTTCCAAGATGATCCGCACAGTCCTTCAGTAGTCTGGAGCTGATCATCAGGATCGGAAGCCTTCCTGGCCTGAATGGTTCCCAAAAATTTCCAGGAAATAGAACAATGACTGCCTCACACACGCGATGGGTCAAGTCGAGTGGTAAAGGTCGTGAAAACAATAAAGTAAAAGGTATAAAGTACAAATTAAAGTACAGTGGTACCTCGAGATACGAGCTTAATGCGTTCCGGGACTGAGCTCATATGTCGATTTACACGTATCTCAAATGAACGTTTCCCATAGAAATGAACTAAAAACAAATTATTTTGTTCCAACCCGCTGAAAAAACACCCAAACAGGATATTGGAATGGAAAAACATTTTTATTTTTTCTAATTCCTCATCTATTAACAGAGTAACAAATAACTAGTGGTTATGATTTTTAATAGTACTAAAGTTAGATGGATTTCGCAGAGGGGAGAGCGAGAGGGACTTTTTGCACGGCAACGCGCTCGTAACAACAGACAAATTGAAATGAACTTGGATTACAATACAGACGCACTCAAAAAGAAGTTTAATCTAACCTTACACTAAACTTAATTCTAATTTTGTTTTACATTTTGATACCTTTTTTCTCCCGGGTTGGCCCTATTTTCCCCGCCTCCACCCTAACTTTCAGCTGCAGCTAAAAGGAACCAACGAGGCTTGTTTGCTTTTGTCTTCCCTTCAAAATATTCCCAAAATAATGTACACAAATGTCTTTATAATAGGATAACGCACAACCACTTTCCAAAGAGAATTAGAGAAAGCTCCGCCATTCTGCACTGACTAACGGGGAAAAAAACACTGAAAAAATGCAACACTCCGCCCACTGCTTGTAGTGACATTACACGAGGGAGTTGCGGTGAGTAGGACAGTGCTCATGATGTTCTTATGAGCAGCCTCTCGCGTCCGCTGTATGCTCGTATATCAAAATTTGTCTCGTATCTCAAGATGAATATTTGCTCAAAATTTTACTCATCCCAAATTGCTCATATGTCGGGGCACCTTGCTTGCAGTAGAAAGACCTGATACAGACACAGAAAGACATTGTAGAGCTAGATAAAACTGGTCTTCCACAAAGGTTGAAAATATGCATAATCACTCTTCCAAGCTTATCCGCACAGTCCCTCAGTAGTCTGGAGCTGAAGAATCAACAATAACAGAGTACAACACTCCCAATACTCCGTTTCCGGCCTGGTAAGCAGCAACACCTCATCCATCTTATTGGGGAGGGATCTCACTTTCCCTATAATAATAGATGGAACGATTGGTCTGAAACCTCACTTCTTCTCCCGGCCCTTTTGTCCAGCTCCAGATTTCCAGCGGCATTGAAGTGTTGCTCTTTCTGCGAGGCATAGCTGAATGCTTCCAAAATGAACTAGCAGAAAGAAACTAAGCTAATAGAACAAAAATACTTGTAAAAAGCGGACAGACCTACTGCCACCAGCTGCTGCGTGACGGCGCCATCTTGAAAAAAGAAAATGTATATTCATTTTAATGAACATATATATGTAAATATGTTAGATTGTCGCCGTGGGCTAATTTCCATCTTTTGTCCCTTGTGTAGGTACAAGATAAACGATGACACACACGCACACACACCTAGTACAATTTTAGACAGTGTCGTGATCACAATTTTTTTCATCTAACAGCCAGTCTTTAAGATGATTGGCAAAGAGTTTCAGAGATAGGAGTTCACGTATGTTAATTGGTATTGAGTTCCAGATATGTGCGGCACGGACCGAGAAGGTGCTTTGGCCCAAAGCACTCTTTGAAGACACAGTCACCTCTAGAGCCAGCCCTTGTTGATGTGTTGGAATTTTTTGTTCAAAATCTTGCAGTGGAGGAGGGGCTTTGTGTTGGAAGATTTTGTAAACTAAGGTGGCATCTGCATATTTAACAGTACTGTTCCAGTTCAGGTGTTTGCATTTAAAAAAAAATCTTAGTGTGGTGCGTTTTTGGCTTTCTGTCCAGTACTTTCAAAGCTTCCTTATAAATGGTTTCAATTGGTTTTAGTGTTGTTTTCCAGGCCGATGAACAACTTGTTTGGCAGTAAGTCATGTGTGATATTATCATTGTGTCAAAATATAACTTTGCTGACTCAGGTGTTAGATTGTTCCTAATGAACCTAAAATTGGACAAATTGAATTAATTTTATTTAGCCTGTTTTTTTATCTGTCGTTTGAAGGCTAGTTGAAAGTCAAGATTGATTCCTAGGTATTTAAATTCTTGGAGTACATTGATAGTTTTTCTTGGACAAAAACATTGGGGTCGCTGTTATTTTTCGGTCTTTTTGAAAAGTACATACAGACAGTCTTAGACATGTTTAAGTGTAGTTGAGATTTCGGTTATTCACGCTCGTCATTGCATCTGTGAGTTCCTGTGCAGCATGTTTTTTGTCTTTCGTGTGGACATGTAGGACGGCATTATCGGCATACATTTGGCAGGTGACAGTTGACGGACAACAGTTTGACAGATTATTTAGTAAAGACTGACGTGCAGTGGGCCTAGGACTGACTCTGCGGTACCACAAGACTGTTATTCCACAGAGTAGATTTTTTGTTTTGTATCCTGACGCACTGTGTTCTTACAGATAAGTATGATTCAATCCAATTTAGTGTGCTTGGTGAGAAATTAAAATTAGATACCGTATTTTCACGCCTATTTGGCGCATCGTTTTTTACGCCGCGGTGTCAGTAACGAGTGCTATTTCTGTATTTTAGAGACACGAAGCACGCACCATTTCATTAGACGCATATATATTATATATGGATTAACATCGAAACGCAATAGCGCTGGCTACCGGAAGCAGTTTATTTCCGGGTTCCGGTGCGCAGTGACTGCTGGGAAATATAGTTCTTGGACGCTACACCCACACGCTAAAAACACGCTTTAAAAAGGCATTTCGGCTGTATTTACAAAAGAAATCCTGCCGCTAAATGTTGGCGTCAACAGAGCATTCAGAGCTAGACTGTGAACTATGTATATTGTTGGGAATTTTCTCTATAATTATATTAAAGTTAAGTTAGTAATCTGACTCCAATTTGTGACCTTACCCAACTGCCACTCATCCAACAATTTGCGCGCTCGTTCTGCAATAGAAAGGTATCAGGAAGCTAGCAGTTTCACACACACGAGTGGATTTATTCCTAACACACAAATCTAATACATATGACTGGGTCTCAGGTCCCTCTCAGCACAGCTCTATACGTCTGTGTTGCCACCAGTCGACATAGTACTACTGAGTTGCCAAGCAAATGAATTATACTACACAATATGCAAATGGAACAGCAACAAAGGCATCCTGGCATTATTCTATTGGCTATGTGTACACTGCAGTTAACTTTAGCTTGCTCATTGGTCGTTCTTCCCCTGCAGAATCTCCCGCCGGTTCCGCCCAGTTGTAGTCTTCCCTTCTCAGCATCTGTAAAACATCCCACTGGTGCAACCCCCCCACGGCATCTCCAAACATTCCACGCTTGCAAACCCCCCTACATCCTGTCCTGTTACCTCGCACACACTCAACATTCCACAGGATGTAGGAACATCTAATGCACAACTTTAAGCTCAAACTGTTATATTCCTTTATTCCCTCTCATGACCTCAGACGACTGAGGTCATCACTTGAATACCTTGTTTTATTGTTAAACACGAGCTAAAATCAATGGCCATAAGCTAAAAATCAGTAAACAATTAAAAAATCAGTAGAAAACTAAAAATCAGTATAAGATTTCATTCTAGTAAAAAATCAGTAAAAAAAATTCATTCTCTCCTCATGGCCTCAGATCCCTGAGGCTACCTTCCCATACTCACATCCCGAACTCCCGGAGGGCCACAGCTGTCTCCGCCTCCTGGGGGTCCTTCTGAGGGATCATCATGTACTGGCCACCCGGAGGGAGTGGCCCCAACGTGCGTTCAATTGTCCTAACAGTTAATGATCTGATACATGGAATACAACAACATCCGCATAACACCATAATAGCGGTAAACACAGCGATAGAAACCAGTATTGATGCAATCAAGCTTTTGTATTTGCCAAAGCCGTTTAACCATGCTCCTTCATTCTGTTACTTAGCGTGCGCAGACCCTCCAATGCCTTAGTAAGGCGACCGTCAGGAGACGTATTGTTGGGAATCAGAGTACAGCACTGATCCCCAAAAATACCACACACCTCTTTCGGCTAACACCATATCTAAACCCATTCTATTTTTGAATGCCATAAGAGACGTGGCTGCTAATTGCTCATGCACTGCCTGTAGTGCCGAGGTGGTGAAGTTCGCCAATCGTTGGACATTGTAGTGGACATGATTAATCCGGTCCACATTTTTGTTTACTGTAACGAACAGGAAAATACTGTCCCATCCTGCCGCCACTTGATCATGTCCCTTTTCTTCCTCACAAGGAAGTCAATTCTTCCCCACCGTCCAACGCCTTCCCAATTTATTCCTGCCACGTCTAATGCTGTCACACTAATTGGCATGATCAGCGTTACTAGGGCGCACTTACCCGAGGCATTGGAGGGAAGCCTATCGTACAACACTTTCGCTCCACACCACAGCCAAACATCAGCACGAGCGAGAGGGATTCCTGCTGGCAAAGACACATTTTCATTACACCATGACTCCTGGATATTTCCAATCCCAGGGCCAGTCCCATTTAACTCTAGGCAAGTGAAATTTTGTTGTGCAACATGGGTGTCAAAAATGGGCTTTTTCTTTTCCATATCTGTCAGTGGAAAGGCAGAGTCCAATTGTCTGCACTCTCCTTGGAGAGTCTTGTTATACAGGAAACCAAAGAGACAGTTTTTGGATACAGCAGTTGCTGCCATGATTTTCAAAACTGGTCTTGCACCTGTGTCGGTTGTTTACACTTCAGATTTAGCAGTAGTTGTTGTATCTGTGTCAGCGTCTTACCACCATCTTGCTCTGCTTCATACCATACCGTTCCATTACAGGAATGATACACCATCACTCGTTCTCCTTTCGCTCCATCACTTCTGTCATCCTGCACCATATGTTCAAACGTCAACATAGTCCACACGAAGCACAAGCCAGCAAGCAAAATAGTCAATCTTTGTTCAGACACTTTCGAGTCCGACTTTGATCCAATTCTTGCCATCGTCACATTCCCTCTCTTGACCTGCCCGTCCGGGCGGTCAACCTTTATGCTCACCATTGGCAGGCACAAAGTCTGGGGCCGGGTGCAACTGTGAGTAATGGTACCACTTTTGTCCTTTAGTGCAATTAAAACTCATTACATTTAAAATGCATATTAATCAAGTCCCAATTCATTCAATAATGTGTATCGCGTTGCATAGTAAACTCGGTTGTCTGAAATTCCAAATATCCCAGTCTAGTAGTCTTTTTATCAAATGTAACATTCCATTGTCTTTGGAGTTTGCCAATCATCTCCTATAAAACTTTCTTAATCAATCTTTTCCAATATTCATGACGAAATATGGAAACGTTTGTCCATTCAGTCAATTATACTGTTAACACAATTTTGGATGCCATTATCACTATAAATCCATAGTACTTTTGGAATTTCTTATCATGCACTGTCTTTGGTTTTTTCTCAGTGCTCCTAAATTTCACATAGCAGATTTGTTTCTCCACTTCAAGTTTCACGTTTGGAGTACTGCTGCTTTTTCCATTAAAATTTTCATTTGACGAAATATTTTTTTTCCATAATTTGTCGCTGCCATCCCTGGAACGGACTTATTGGCGAATTCCGAAATCGATTCCAATTTGCTAAATCATTTTCCACCTTGATATCTAATTGAATAATTATATCTCGGTGGTCGGCCAATCAAAAACACAAAAAGACAAACAAACAACCATTCATGCTCACACTCATTTTCAGACAGTGGTCTGCAATTTTTTCATCACTAGTGGAGAGCGCCATCCCACGTCTGGGCTTCTTGGCAGCTTACCTCCATTTTGCTGTCCTATCAGCCTAATCATTCTCAAAAGAAATAGGTTAACGTCATTTGGTTGACATCAATTGTTCGATGCTTATGCAATCCATATATCATTAATATTCTAATAGTCATTAATATGACCCACGCTAAAACATATTTCATCTGCTGATGGGCAAAACGAGATACATATCCCGTGCACTGAACATGTATGAAACTTTAATCCATCTCAGAGAAATCATGCCTATCCTAAATTAATTATTCTATCTAAATTAACCTAATAATTTGTATAAATGCCATTTCTGTATTGTCTTCATGTTTGATATCATTAATAATTTGGATGATTCCTAATACTTAAGTCTAAATCGCAAATCACTCTCATATTGCTAAAATATCTATGAGGATAGCTAAATTCCTATTCTGCTCCAAGCTTGTGTTTATTTAAAATAAGAGCCATTTTTGTAGCTCACTCTTACCACAATTAAAATTTAGAGTAACTAACCTTCCGCTTAGCCATTTTCTAATTATAAATTTCAGTGTCTAATAGAGGACCCATAATTTGTCACTAATATATCCCAATACTGTCAACTATCTCTCTCCCTACATCTCTCTATCCTTCCCCCTCCCTGTTTGCGCAGAGGGAGGGGGCCTTGGGCTGGGCTGGTGGGGCTCTCTCTCGCCTGGCTCCAGGTGATAAAGGAGCAGTAAGCGCTATGGGCGACCCCCTCTTTTTGTTTGCACAGGGTGTGCTTAGTTTGTCGGGTGAGGGGCGTCCGCATCTGTGAAGGGGTGCTGACCGTGACCATTGGACCGAGCCGGCGAGCCTCATGACCAGGAGACAGAGCCAAAGAAATGTGTGGGTCGGCTGTGTCCGACATTTTGTACCACACCTTTTCGATTCTTTCAACTGCCAGGGTGTTCCAAGAACCTTCTGAAAACGGTAAAACAACGTACAATGAAAATCATCCATGGGTGGATGGTAAGGCCGGAGTGAGTCAATGAATGATTTTCACCGGTGATATACAGACAACAGTCCCCCAGTGGCCGGAGTTTCAGGCTCAAGACGTGACCTATAGATTGTCCACCACTGTCCACATGTTCATATTGGTTGTGAACATGGAATCTTTGCACCATTTGGTAAAGTCACTGTGAGGCCATCCAGTCCACATAAGATGGTAGCTCCAATAGACATCAACAAGTCTCTTCCCATCAAATTCACATGAGCCTCTTAGGCACCTCTCTTCGGAGTGTGGAGGCTCTCATGGACCGTAATAATCATCTCCGCCCTGATAATATTGTCCAGGTGACTGGGCCGGCTGCTGGGGGCCGCCATGGTCCGCCAGCGCCTCGTCCTCCTCCGCGCGTAGGCCACTGTTGCTGTAGTGGGCCATACTGCTGTGCTTGGGTTGCCGTGGGAACGGTTGTTGCGGTTGCTGCTGTTGACTGGGACAATCACGTGCCCCGTGTCCAATACCGCCACACACAAAACAGTTGCCTTGCCTTGTTGGCCTTGTCCTGAGTACCCTCTTCCCCGGCCACCAGAGAAACCACGCCCGTGACCACAGTGTCCACCACTGAACCGACCACCTCGGGCCCCACCATAGCTTGGAACATCTGGACGGATTGCTCTATCTTTTCCTGTTTAGAATTTTTCCTTTGACCTTCTCGTCATCATACATAGGTTCCGGAAGACCCTCGACAATAACAGCTCCAATCATTCGTACCTGATGTCTCATGTCAAGCGCGCAGCTCTGTCCACTGATCCAGGCCTAAAGCCCCATCAGCCATGGACTTCCTCCCCTCGCCAGAGGGGGGGGGGAATTTAGTGCCACATCTCTAAGAACCATATATCACGCCTCCTCCCTGAGGGTGGAGGGGAAACATACCTCCTCTCTCTGTATTGGGCCACGCCTCCAACCACTCACTCCCTCATTTCACTTTTTTTTTTTAAAGTTCTGCCTTAGCTGTGACGTCACGCTCCTTTTTCTTTTTTTCTTTTTTTTTCAATGCTACGGACAAACGCTTTTGACCCGTACCATGTAACTTTCCTTTCAACGTACAAAATTATTTCTCCAACTCACATCTAATTTTAGCTTGTCTTTAAAAACCTGTGCTTCTACATCTCCGTACAAACTCATCAATTAGTTCCATTCTCCTTCAGCATCTTTCTCCAACATTCCTTTTCCTTCTTAACTTTCTTACTTTCTATTCCACTAATTACTCTTTTCTCCATGCTTACCAAAATCTTTTCTATTCACAATTCCCTTTCTATGTTCATCAAACCTTCCATATCCTTCATCAAACCTTCCACATCCTTCAAATTGGGACAGAAACCATGCCTCTCCACCCATCGCGGCAGACACAGGCAACCCCCCACACTACGCATCCGCACATCCACACACATCACCAACCCTCCGATCTCCATTTGTCTGAAGTGCCACAACCTGAGAGGGACCCGAGGCCACTATCACACTTCTTCTCATCCGCCATCTTGAAATCCACCCGTGCGTGTCCCAACCACTTTTTACGCAAAACAATTTTAGTTTTCAATTTTAGTTTTCACACTCACACCGCTTCCACACTGATACATAAATCCCAGATTTTAAACCGTATCGAACCACGAATAGTTCCACATTATTGTAGTAGGTAAATCCCAGATTTTATACCCTACTAATGGAACTATTCTAGTAGGTAAATCCCAGATTTTATACCCTACTAATGTCCACACTTACACTTTTAAGCCGTTCCGCTCCTCCTTCCTCTTATAATTTAGCGTTGTCAATGTGCAGAACTTGAAAAGGAATCTGCTTACCTTGATTCATTTTGGGCCCAAGAGGAAAGACGGTCGGACATGTGGCTCCTTTATCAGGTCGTCACCTGGTGTGGACGTGGGTCCCAGACCCGAGTCCCAGACTCTTGTGGTTCTTCTACCTCTTTTGCATCACGTCAGGGTCACCATAAATTGTTGGGAATTTTCTCTATAATTATATTAAAGTTAAGTTAGTAATCTGACTCCAATTTGTGACCTTACCCAACTGCCACTCATCCAATTTGCGCGCTCATTCTGCAATAGAAAGGTATCAGGAAGCTAGCAGTTTCACACACGAGTGGATTTATTCCTAACACACAAATCTAATACATATGACTGGGTCTCAGGTCCCTCTCAGCACAGCTCTATACGTCTGTGTTGCCACCAGTCGACATAGTACTACTGAGTTGCCAAGCAAATGAATTATACTACACAATATGCAAATGGAACAGCAACAAAGGCATCCTGGCATTATTCTATTGGCTATGTGTACACTGCAGTTGACTTTAGCTTGCTCATTGGTCGTTCTTCCCCTGCAGAATCTCCCGCCGGTTCCGCCCAGTTGTAGTCTTCCCTTCTCAGCATCTGTAAAACATCCCACTGGTGCAACCCCCCCACGGCATCTCCAAACATTCCACGCTTGCAAACCCCCCTACATCCTGTCCTGTTACCTCGCACACACTCAACATTCCACAGGATGTAGGAACATCTAATGAACTACTTTCAGCTCAAACTGTTATATTCCTTTAATATATATTATATAAAATAACTCGGAGCTTGCCGTCATTACCGGAGGCTTAAGAACTACAACCGCGCGACCCAGCGTTTTGGAAGACTCATTTGGGCAATTGTTTGATTCGGACACAGAAAATGAGGACTTTGATGGATTTGTGGGTGATGATGACGTGAGTAAGTTGTACAATGTCTAAATAAAGTACAACCGAACTCAGTTTTGCTTCCGTTGCTTTTTTAAAGCGTGCTTTTAGCGTGTGGGTGTTGCGCACAAGAACTCTATATCCCAGCAGTCACTGCGCAGTACTTTATCTACGGGAAAATAGTAGAGTCGGGCTGCTTGGCGTAGTTAGTTGTGTGTGTGTGTGTATATATATATATATATATATACATATTTCACAGTCTAGCTCTGAATGCTCTGTTGATGCCAACATTTAGCGGCAGGATTTATTTTGTAAATACAGCCGAAATGACGGCCAGCACCAAATTAGTGTGGTTGCCATCATACTAACTGTATTGAAGAACTGGGTGTATTAAGAACTCTATATCCCAGCAGTCACTGCGCAGTACTTTATCTACGGGAAAATAGTAGTCGGGGGCTGGTTTCTGTAGTTGTCCTATTGACTGATTTATTTTATTTTATCGTGATGACAATTTTAGTATTGGTCCATATATAAAGCGCACTGGATTATACGGCGCCCTGTCTATTTTGGAGAAATTTTTTGACTCTTATGCGCGCCTTATAGGCGTGAAAATACGGTAGTTTAGTCAGCAGTATCTGGTGGTTGATGGTGTCAAATGCCTTTTTGAGATCAATGAAGACCGCACCAATGACCCCGACTTTATCTAGTTTTGATTTTATGTTTTCTAGAAAGAAGCAAACTGCCGTTTCGGTAGAATGATGTTTTCTAAAGCCGAATTGTAGCCTGTTAAGGGTATATGGATTGCTGTTAATGTGATCCACAATTTGCTGCATTACTGTCTTTTCCAAGACTTTTGAGAGGGCTGGAAGGATGCTTATAGTTCCCTAGTTGTTGGTTAATGCGAGGTTCCCTGTTTTGAGGACTGGTATAATAACTGAGCACTTCCAGGTTTCAGGGAAGAGAATCTCATTTATGGATTGGTTTACAATGGTGGTTTATGGAGCTATGAGAGATTCTTTGTGGTATTTCAGAAATGTTACATCCATGTTAAATGCATCTTTTGCTTTGGAGCTTTTGAGGCCAGATACCGCTTTCTGAACTTGTGACCGCAAAACTATGTTAAGATTAAGAATGGGTTCATTGGTGTTTAGTGGTTGTGGTGGGTGATATTCTATTTGAGGGATAGTAGGTGTCAGTTTTTTAACTGAGTCTATAAAGTAATCATTTAAAGTTGTAGCTATGTCCCTTGGGACACGGATTGTTTTCTCGTTTAATTGTAGTTCTTTTATTTGTTTCAAGTCAACAGGAACTATTTCATATCTTGGAACAAAAGGATTACAAAAATTACAAAAACATTAAAACTTTTCATAAACTGACTATTTATATGTAGAAGCATTTGTAAAGAGAGGTACCACTGTACTTCCACTTGATGACAATTACTTAACAATTATGCTTTTTTTGCAGCAACTCTTCGTGCTCTATATCTGAGCGATAATGACTTTGAAGTCCTGCCAGGTGACATTGGGAAGATGACAAAACTACAAATAGTAAGTTGATGCTGTTGGCTACACTGGATAATGCCACTTAAAATCCCACTATCACAAATTTTACACACTCATTAAATACTCTACAGTACAGATATGCACTAGAGCAGGGGTCTCGAACTCAATTTACCTGGGGGCCGCTAGAGGCCGAGTCTGGGTGAGACTGGGCCGCATCAGGATTTCCACAAGAAAAGCACTGATAAAACATTCCAACGTTATCAAATATCTTTATTTTTTAACAAAAAATAATGAATTAAATAAATTAACTTAAAGATGAATAAAAAAAAAATCAATCAGTAATACAAAACCAAATAATACTAATGAGCATACAGTAGATATACACTGGCTGGCTAAGTAGAGAAAATGAATTATTTTTATTCCGTTTCAAATGTCTGTATTAATAGCTCTTTAACCTTTAACTTTCTGAACTTGAATGGAACATTGAACATGAAATATTCTGAACACTGCTTCTCTTGCCTACTCCTTGCTGCTAGAGACCTGGCAGCGCTTCTTCTCACATAGTCACATTTGGCTTGAGGGAGGAAGCAGTGGAGACCCTCAGTAGAGCTTGAAGATGCTCATCAGTAAGTCTGGACCTGTACTTGGACTTATTGAAGTTCAAGGTGGAGAAGAGCTTCTCACACAAGTATGTGCTCCCAAAAAGGCACATGGTCCGCTTGAACCTTCGGGAAAGTTCAGGGAAGCTGGGGGTCAACTCTCTCAAAAATTGCCCAAGCTTGTCTGCTTCTCCACTCACCTCCCTGAACTTGGCTTTGAGTGCAGAGTTGCACTGCAGGTCAATGAGCTCCATTTGAAGCTCAGGAGGGGCATCTTGCACATCAAAGGAGAAGGGGTCCGCAAAAATTTGAAATGTGGCTTTGTGTGTCTTGAAGTCTGCAAATCTGTGATCAAATTCCTCCTGTAGCTTCGAAATGGCCTCAACATACTTCTCACCACTGAATGGTGTGCCTGCATCCACGAGAGCCTTGCATGCTGGGAAATGGCAAAGGTTTGTCTGAGAGAGCTGGGCTTTCCATAACACAAGTTTAGTGCAGAATGCTCTCACGTTGTCATAGGCAGCACTGACAAGTTGCCCCTGGCCTTGTAGCTTCTTGTTCAGTACATTAAGCTCATGTGTGATATCAACAAGAAAAGCCAAGTCCATGAGCCATTTGGGATCACTTAGCACAGGATCAATCAACTCACAAACGGCGTAGCTAGCTTTGACTGCTGCATTACTGTCTTTGGTAGCCTTCTTGAAGAGATCCTGTTGCCTCAGAAGACGTGTTTTAAGACTGGCAACCTGGTTGGCTCTCTCATCTCCCTGGTATTTTTCGTACTCCTCAGCATGTCTCGTAGTACAATTACGTTTCAAATTGTATTCCTTGTGCACTTCAACTTTTTCAGTGTAAATGAGACACGTCGGGGTGCCCCTGTGTTCAACAAAGAAATATTGCACTCCCCACTTTTCTTGAAACTGTCTGTGCTCATCACCGACCTTTCTCTTCACGGCAGGCTTTGAAAGAGACATCTCTGGGGCTCTGTAATATGTTTTTCCACTTGGAATGAGTCTCGGGTTGATCTTTCACATTCAGTCGCGCGGGTTTGTGGCGCACGTGCACTTTCGCTCTCCGTTTCAATCGCGGAGATGGCTACAGACACTGACACAGGCTGGATCACGGATCATAGCGCCTCATTCAGTTCTATGCTGAGAGCAGCGGAGGAGTGTGCGCGCCGAGCGGAGTGATTGGCCTCACGGCTTCTCCTCCGCCCAGCTGATTGGAGGAATGAATGAGTGAGTGAGCGAGGCACTGGACAGCCCGGCCGATGTCCCGCCCTCCAGAGCCGTATACCTCACCGTGATTGGTTCATTCAGCTCCGAACCAAAGTTCCCTCTAATTTTTTGTTGGTCTGAGCAGAAAGACAACCTCCCTGAGCGCACTGAGTACCAGTGTGAGCGACATCATCGGTACTCGGATGATTCGCCTAAAGACGTTTCGCCGACGGACGTTTGACAGACGGGCAGGTCGCCGAATGGACGTTCCACCGAACGTTCATTCGGCCGAACGGAGGTTTCGCCGAAACGGGATTCGAACGCTCGCCCCGCCGGATCGTGTGTGTACAAGTTTTTCAACCTCGGCCCGCGGGCCATATACGCCCGTTAGGATTTTTAATCCGGCCCGCCGCCGGTGTTGTCCAAATTATAGTAAAATTCAATGTTCGTCTACCATCAATGGCAGTCCGGGAATAAGCACTCTTGGGCAGGCAGATGTAGCAGAACCGAGCCGTAAAATGACAGCAATCGGGTCAAATCCATCCTAAAACAGCATTTAATGATTAAATACAAATACTGGATGCGATGGAGGCAAAAAAACGTCTATAGACGTCCATTCGCCAAACGGCTCAAAATGCTCTCAAATTCGGTCAAATCCAGCTGAAAACAGCGTTTAATGATTAAATACAAATACTAGTATTTGTATTTAATCATTAAACTAACAAATACTAGTACGACCTGTCCGTCTGTCAAACGTCCGTCGGCGAAACGTCTTTAGGCGAATCATCCGGTCACGACATCATCATTGCTCGCTATCGGCACACCAGTATCACACCTGCCACAAGCAGGTGCATGTCAATGTTCCCTCTAATTTTTCATGTAAAACATGCTGTAAAACAAGAAAAACATGAGTGGACAGAGCTACTGCCACTGGCTGCCACTTAAACGGCGCCATCATGGGGAAAGGGGTAAAAAAAAAAAAAAAATCGATCTTTCATATTAAGACGGGGGCCGCAAATTATCGTCCCGAGGGCCGCAGTTGGCCCGCGGGCCACAAGTTTGAGACCCCTGCACTAGAGCTTCCATTACATTACATACAAATCTAATAAACCAAGTTACCAACATAAACCATGGAAACCTCCCTTACAATGCCTTCATGAGCGGAAGCTAGTCTCGGCCTTTAGCGTGGCGTTTACCATGCTTTCCTGTTGCGCTGGCCGCCTTGTGCGGCACAGCTTTTGAGCCCTGACCAGGTAGACGACAACAAATGGCGCCATCGCCCCGGTTTTGGGGTGGTAACTGAGTGCTCGCAGGTTCATTGTGTACGTTCTATACCTTGAAAACCTCTCTCGTGATCTTTTCGGGAGGACACGAGTGACTAAGCTGCTAGCTTCAGCCTAGAATTTACTGGCTGAGTCTTTCCTTGTCAATCCCCGAGGTTGGCAATCCGATCCTCGAGGGCCGCTGTTGGTGCCAACCGATCCAACACAGAGAATTTAACTAATTAGATTTCTGCTAAAACAAGAAGCACCTCACTGCAATCCACTATCTAAAATACCAGATTGGTGGAAATATTTCCTCTTCTGGGTTGGAACGAAAACCAGCACCGACTGCGGCTTTTGTGGAATTAATTGCCCACCACTGGTATTCGGTCAGGAATCAAAGCCTCGGTCAGGAATCAAAGCCGCGGCCAGCGTGGCTGGAGAACACAGTAGCTGCTAGGCCATAAACCCATGCTGAAAGCCTAGTTTGGAGCATCCTTTTTTGAAAACATAGGGAGGGATGTTTCCATTGTATCCAATGCATGAAATGAACCATTATTAACCTGTAACACACGTAAGTTGTATGCCTGACCAATTAAGGATGGGAGTCTGAGGTGGTATGTCGAACCAAGGAGACAAACAGTGATGCTTTATTTACATTTATTCAGCAGCCAAAAACCGTGACCGGAGGATTTGCCGAAAGGCGTTTGGCCGAACGGGCGTTTGGCCGAACGGGCGTTTGGCCGAAACGGGATTCGCGCGCTCGCCCCGCCCCCGGATCGCATGTGTACATGTTTTTCAACTTCGGCCCGCGGGCCATATACGTCCCGTTCATTTGATATCATTCAGTATTTGTATTTGATCATTAAATGCTGTTTTAGGATGGATTTGACCCGATTGCTGTCATTTCACGGCTCGGTTCTGCTACATCTGCCCGCCCAAGAGTGCTTAATCCCGGGCTGACATGCCCGCCCAAGAGTGCTTATTCCCGGGCTGCCATTGACGGTAGACTAATAAATTCAGAGTGATGAGCGGCAAAGGGAAATGAATCATTGATTTTTACTATAATTTGGACAACGCCGGCGGCGGGCTGGATTAAAAATCCTAACAGGCCGTATATGGCCCGCGGGCCGAGGTTGAAAAACTTGTACACACACATCCGGGGCCGGGGCGAGCGCGCGAATCCCTTTTCGGCTAAACATCCGTTCGGCTGAATATCCGTTCGGCGGAACGTCCGTCGGCGAAACGTCTTTACGCGAATCATCCGGTCACACATATATATACATATATACAAATGACGCGCTGAATATTATAAAAGGCCGAGTAGGACTACATCTTGCCTTCTCTTTTGTTGCAAATAATTTTCCCATTGCGCACATAACCTGTGGAGAAAGACTACGCCGAACCTATTCCAGCTTTGTTTGGATTTTGAGCTGCCATTGAAAATGCCTCCTAAACGTCCTAGGCCATCTAAGGCATCCAATGAGCGCAAGAATAGAGACATGATGACAGTGACAGAAAAAGTGATGTTGCTACATATGCTAAAGGCGTAGCACACCATTTCAGCATTAATGAATCTCTCTAGCTTGTGTTATACCAAGAAAGAAGAGGCGAACATTCGGAAAATGCCAACAATATCCTTGTCCAAGGACACCAAGCAAGTAGTAACCACTAGGAATAGCAAAATGAACCAGCATTATGAGGGATTTACGCCGAGATAATGCAGTGGAGTTGGCATGACGAGAGGACATAAACACACTGCTCGGAGATTCCATCGATGGTCCAATGCCTCTTGAATCTGACAAAGAGAACTTGGACTAAGGCTCCCAATAACCTGTTTTTTTTAAAATAAAATTAGCAAGTAGTAACCACTAGGAATAGCAAAATGAACCAGCATTATGAGGGATTTACGCCGAGATAATGCAGTGGAGTTGGCATGACGAGAGGACATAAACACACTGCTCGGAGATTCCATCGATGGTCCAATGCCTCTTGAATCTGACAAAGAGAACTTGGACTAAGGCTCCCAATAACCTGTTTTTTTTTAAATAAAATTAGTATTCTTATTTAAATCATGCAGAGATTTCACTGTGATTACAGTATTTAAAGTATTTAAATTTGTATGTCATTATATTTAGATATTAATGCTTACAGCTGTAATATTTAATAAATACCATATTTACTCGCATATAAGCCGCTTTTGTCGGACAAAAACATGATGACTGAATCGAGGGTACGGCTTATATGCGCATAAAAACATGACATGCACGAAACTGCAAGTTGACGACGCCATGACACGATGACGCAATGGTGCCATGACCTCTTGACGCAAGACAATGTTGCCTAGGGGCTCTGCCGTCTAAAACTGGTTAAACATGTTCTGTCTGGCCAGACGCGAGTAGCCTTTATTTTGAAATAAAACTAAATTCCACTATGATTTTTTGTTTGTTTTGTTTCTTGTTCAAAAGTGACAACCGCTGGAGTAATATGAACCATCGAAATAATTGAGATAATTTGACATTAGAAGCAATATGGCTGCCACAACATCTTAAACTTCTGGTAAGAAAATAGTAATTTCTGTCATTAGAAAGCATCAGGTTCTCATCAAGATTGATAATTGCTTTTTTACAAAGACAGGCATATTAATGTCCTTATGATATTGACCCTAATAATGTGCTTTTGATTCATACAGTATCGCAGAAATACCAATTATGATGATTTTTCTTAAGATTTTCCCTTCAAAGTAACACATTTGTACTCCCTATTAAAACCATGAATATGGAGGTGAAAATTGGGAATCGGGGTGGCCTATACGTGAGAAATTGTAATAAAATTCAGCAATTTTAAGGGTGTGGCTTAAACTCACGGGCGGCTTATATGTGACTAAATATGGTATACAGTTGTTGATAATTGTACTTAAGTACTTGTATTTTTGTATAGGTGCAAAACATGTAGTATGGTACTAATAATAGGGGTGATCCTACGTTGTGGTTTTTCTATTATCACGACAAAGTCTGGTCTACATTATCCGCGATATTCAAGGGATTACTGTATTCTCATATCGCAGATTGTATTAACCATCTTGCAAATGAAGGGAGCATATATAAATGGGGTAATGATGATAAATAATGGAATAATGGTGCAAAGAAAGCCAGAACGACCTTGCAGTATACAGTGGTACCTCGACATACGATCGTAATCCGTTCCGAGACTGAGCTCGTATGACGAGCTTTTCGTAACTCGAGCGGACATTTCCCATTGAAATGAATTGAAAACAAATTAATTCGTTCCAACCATCTGCAAAAACACCAAAAACAGGATATTGGATTGGAAAAAATGTTTTATTTCTTCTAATTCGCCATATATTGACAAAGTAATAAATAACGAGTGGTTTAATAGTAATGAAATGTGTTTAATATAAGTAAAATTAGACGCATTTCGCGAAGGGGAGCGACAAGGACAACGACACACACGGAAGAGGAGGGGAGGGGGTGCTGTTCGGGGGCACTTTATCCACGGAGTTCGTAAACGAACAAACAAATCTAAATTAACTTGGATAACAATATACAGACACTCAACGTTTAACGTAACTTCACACAAAACTGAATTCTGATTTTGTTTTAATCTTTTTTTTACCTTCGTTCTACGGGTTGACACCACCTGGACGCTCCGCCGAAGTCTTCAAAACGAACGCATCAAGAGTTGTTTGTTTTTGCCCCCCTTCAAAATGTCTCGAAAATGACGCGTAATCCAAACTTTAGAATTAGTGCGCCACATCACTTGTAGGTTTGCTTTCTTGATGTTGTGTCTCTTGAAGGCACGCGGGTTCTCCGCATTGTACACTAGTAGCGGCTTAATTTTACAGTCACTGCTGGCATTAGCACACAACGCTAGCGTTAAGCGGTCCTTCATAGGTTTGTGCCACGGTAATGCCTTCTCCTCTGCCACGATGAATGTCCGCCTGGGCATCTTTTTCCAAAAAAGACAAGTTTCATCGCAGTTGAAAACTTGCTGGAGGATGTAACTTTCCTGGGTGATAATCAAGGCAAATGTCTTGATAAATTCCACTGCGGCTTTCGAATTGGAACTCGCCGCTTCCCCGTGTCGGATTACCGAGTGTACTCCAGATCTTTTTTTAAATTTTTCGAACCAGCCATGACTCGCATTAAAAGCTTGTGAAGTTGTTGAAGGCTCTCGTTTCGTTGTTATCAGATCCATGTCCATTCCGCTGGCTTTTTCACATATGGTTGACTCGGTCACGCTATCTCCTGCTAATTGTTTTTCTTTTATCCACAATAAAAGAAGTCTCTCCATCTCGTCATGAATGTCACTGCGCCGGTAGGAAATGATAGTTAGTCCTTTGGAAGGTCTCTTCTCCTTAATTGCGTCCTTCTGCTTAAGGATGGTGGATATGGTTGACCTATTCCTCTCGTATTGCCGAGCGAGCTCGGTAACACGTACCCCACTCTCATATTTTTCAATTATTTCACGTTTCATGTCCATTGTCAACGGTCGCCTTTTCTTTGCAAAACTCTGCCGATCCATAATAATATTGTTTACCTGGTATGTAAATGTAGACCAACATGGGGGGAAAAAGCGGGCGGGTGGGGAAATGCAAAGTCCGCCCAGTTTTCGTAGATATATTTTATACACGGAAGAGATGCAAAAAAAGACAGTGCCATGGCCACCTGGCTTGGTCGCATGACGAAATTTTGATCGGATCTCGGGCGAATTATTCGATCGAAATTTCCGTCGTAAGACAAGCATGTCGTATGACGAGCGGTCGTATGACGAGGTACGACTGTACAATCTTTCTATGCTAATTTTTACTCTACCACCCTCCCCCTGACCCCCTCCCACTCAATCTAGTTGAGCCTACGGGACAACGATCTAATCTCTCTACCAAAGGATATTGGGGAGTTGCTACAACTCAAGGAGCTTCACATCCAGGGGAATAGACTGACTGTACTACCTCCAGAACTTGGTACTGCATGATCAATTGTGTAATATGCTGATTGTTTATACAGTGGTACCTCGAGATAGGAGCTTAATGCGTTCCGAGACTGAGCTCGTATGTCGATATTCTCGTAACTCAAACGTACATTTCCCATAGAAATGAATTAAAAACAAATTAATTCGTTCCAACCCTCTGAAAAAACACCCAAAACAGGATATTGGATTGGAATAACATTTTTATTTGTTCAAATTCGCCATCTATTAACAAAGTAACAAATAACTAGTGCTTTAATATGACTAAAATGTGTTTAATAGTACTAAAATTATACGGATTTCGCAGGGGAGAGAGAGAGAGAGAGATGTTTTTTTCTGGGAAAACGCACTTTGTGGAGTAGCACCACCAATTTCGTTATACGCAGCTGGGTATGATGACAATAAAGGCTTTTGATTTGATTGATTTGATTTATTTCAAGCGTAGAGTAACTGTATACAATGTGAGTACAGTATTCAAAGTATTTACAATTTTTTGATATCTAGATTATATTTAGATATTAATACATTAGATAGAGCTGCCAACCTCCGTGACCCCATTTCCAGAGTATTTCCGGGGTGAATCCGATTCATGCAAAATCGATCTAAAATGCAAAAAAATAAGCGCAGGAATATTTAAATCAAACTGTTATAAGCATGTTTTTACATTCATTGAAATTTTGTGTTTTTGGAAACTATTGAAAAAGTACAGTATAATGAAAATAAGTTTATCTTTGTGTTTGGGTCCTTCTATGTGCGCTTTACAGTCAGTAATTCCACCATGTGTCATGCTGAAGTCGCACATTAATGTTTTTGCGGGGGGTTGCTGGGTCCTAACCCAGCTGACTTCGGGCGAAAGGCAGACTACACCCTAGCCCAGGGGTGGGCAAACTATTCCACAAAGGGCCGCAGTGTGTGCGGGTTTTCATTCCAACCCTTTGAGAGAGCACCTTTTAAACAATCTGGTGCAATCAGTGGATTGCTGTCAGGTGCTTCTTGTTTTCTGCAGAAATCTCATTGGTTAAACTGTCTGTGCTATATTGGTTGGAATAAAAACCTGCACCCACAGCGGCCCTCGAGGACCGGTTTGCCCATCCCTGCCCTAGCCGTAGGGCACACAGAGAGACAAATGACCATACGCACTCAAAATGATGCCGCCACCAGCAGGAACCCCGCGCCTCCCTGCACCAAAGTCAGGCGAGTGAACCTTTACACTAGTGTTTCCCAATCTTCTTAGAGCTGCAGCACACTTTTTGCTTTGAATAAATCTCAAGGCCAACCACTATCTGAAAATCTTCTCATTTAAAACTGCTGCCTATATTAACATTATAACGTCGTTCTCAAAGTTTTATTAACAGGAATGAAATAATCCCCACCCAAATTATTCCGAAATCTATTGTTTTGATGTCATCAAAGTTGATGTCCGTAGACCCCGAATAGCTCTCAGTTTGGCTGATGTTAAAATAATGAATGCAGTTTTTTCAACCTTATTTTAATTTTTGACTTTTTCTCCCAATATTACCCAAAAAGTACCGTATTTTCACACCTATGAAAGGCACCGTCTCATTTGCGAGTATATTTTCTGTTTTTTTGTCACTACATAGGACGCTTCGTTTCAAAAGGCGCTAGCATAACACTAGGCTAGCGTATGTTATGTTAGCCGCTAGCGTACCTACGTTATGTTAGCCGCTAGCGTACCTACGTTATGCTAGCCGCTAGCGTACCTACGTTATGCTAGCCGCTAGCGTACCTACGTTATGCTAGCCGCTAGCGTATGTTAGGCTAGTCGCTAGCGTGTTTTTTTAAAGACCGCACGAGCAAAACTAAGTTTGATAATTCTTAATTGATATAAAAAGTTGGGCCTTTAACATGCTAGGCTCCACTGTCAGTTAGAGTCGGGAACTTGATTCCAGCTTTGGCGAAAGCTCGAACAACAGTGCTGGTCGACATTTAAGCCGAGTCATCCACAATCAATTGTTACTCGCAACATGCATCACTTCCAAGCCTTTGATTCTCCTCGCTGTTATATCGGCATCGACAATTCATTCCATCATGTAACTCGTGCGACGCTGCCTGCCCGAACTACTATGTTGGCCATCCGCTAGCAATCCGTTAGCAAAGCTGTTAAATTGTGTTCGATCCATGGCTTCCGTCCATTTTCCAAGCATTCACACCCGCATTCTGTTGTCATTCACGTCAGGCATTTCCTCTGTATAGCTCTAATATGCTGTTCCTCTGAGGGTTAAAAGCGCTGCGAGCACACGGAAGTCAAATGCCTTGCCACTCCCCTGGGATGTTTTGAATGGATTTACCGAAATGCTTGAATGCGCGGGGAGGCAATTTTTAGGGTGAACGTCCGCTGGGTTGATTGCAATAAGTAGCGGGTCGGCAAGAAATAAAACCAGTCACTCAAGCGATCAAAATTGAATTTAGTCCACAGACAAGGCGCACCGACCGATTGGGCTCATCGACCATTTTAGACTTAAGTGCGCCCTATAGGTGTGAAAATACGGTAATGTGCTCACAGAGACTTTACGTCTCCAAAAGTTAATGCCCCTGAAACCAAACAACTTCCGGTTCACGTACCTTAAAAACAGGAAAATGACTTAAATCTCGTAATATCATGACTTTTTTCCTCCCAATATTACTTCAACCACCTAACACTACGAGAAGAGCCGTTTTGTGCTCACACAGACTAAATGTCGACAAAAATTGAAGCCTGGAAAAGCAAATAGCGTAAATAATTACATAAAAATAAGCAACAAAATGACTCATCATACTCTCATAATATTATGATTTTAATCTTGTGATTGTACAATATGATTTCATATTTCAATTTTAACCTCGTAATGTTCGATTTTAAATTCTTAATATTTAGATTTCTCTCTTGGATTATTACGATTTATGATTTATTGCAATTTCCCGCGGCAGACCTGAACATCGCTCACGGCACACTGGTTGGGAAACACTGCTCACACCACGAACTGGCCATGCATGTTGCACAATATGCAAATGTCGGCCCTTTTGGAGACGGCGTCACCATGGAATATTTCCTCAAATAAGAAGCAATAAAGTTCTGCGATTGTCTGGATTTCTTAAAAGTTTCATCCAAATTGCGATCCATTTTTTACTTATTCCGAGGAGGTATACTGAATTGAATTGAAAGCGTTATTGTCATTGGCTTACCAGTGCTGTGTTCGTCTACTTCCTTTAGAACCCAGGAAATGATGGGATTTGTTTCAAAACAAAAGACTGGTGTTTTAGTCAGCCTTAATAATACTTAGTTCCCCTATGGGAAAAACAAAAATGAAAAAGTAAAATCGATCGTGGCCTACCTGATTACAGGGTAAATACACATCATGAGAATTATGCTTGTGTACTTGTATTTTTGTATAGGCGCAAAAACAAGAGTATGGTAGTAATGATAGGGCTGATCCTACTTCACGCTATTTCGATTCTACGCCGTATATGCGAGAAAATACGGTAAGTAAAGCAGCATGATCCGTCATCTTCTGCTTATCCGAGGTCGGCTCGCGGGGACAGCATCTTCAGCAGGGAAGCCCAGACTTCTCTCCCCCCAGCCTCTTGATGCAGCTCTTCCGGGAGGATCTCAAGGCGGTCCTGGCTCTGCCGGGAGACAAATTATCCTCAGCGTGTTCTGGGTTGGCCCATCTCACCTTATCGCTAAGAGAGTCTGGACAACCTTTGGAAAAAACTCATCTCATGTATCTTGTTCTTTCGGTCATGACCCACAACTCTTGACCTTAGATGAGGGGAGAAACAAAGATTGATCGGTAAATTAAGAGCTTTGCCTTTCAGCTCAGCTCCTTCTCAACCACGGCAGACTGATTCAGGGAACCGCATCGCTGCAGACACCGCAGCAATCTGCCTGTGAATCTCCTGCTCGATTTTTCTCTAACTTCTAAACAAGATCCCAATATACTTAAACTCATCCACTTGGGGAAGGACCTCATCCGTGACTTAGAGCGGGCATGTCACCTTTTTCCGACGGAGGACCATGGGCTCAGATTTGGAGGTGGAGATTCTCATCCCGACCCCTTCACACTCAGTTCCAAGTTCCGTATCGTTCAACTCATTTGGAAATTGGGGCCTGATGAAGCCATCAGTATCTCATTGTCTGCAAGAAGCAGGGGTGCAATACTGAGGCCATCAAACCGGACCCCCTCAACACCACGGCTGCATTTAGATATACTGTCCATAAAAGTTATGAACAGTGACATAGGGGAGCCCTGGCAGAGTCCAACTCCCACTGGAAAAGAAACCGACTTTCTGCCGGCGATGAGAACAACACTAGGACACCAGTTTTATCAGAGATTCGGTAGCTCATCCTCCCGGAGGACCATCCTCAAGACTCACCGGAAAACACGGTCAAAGACCTTCTCCAAGTCCACAAAGCACATGTGGACTAGTTGGGCGAAATCATATGACCCCTGAGAACCCAGCTGAGGGTACAGAGCTGATCCACTGTTCCAGGGCCAGGACGAAAACCACACTGTTCCTTCTGAATCCAAGAGTCAACTTCCCGGTGGACCCTCCTTTCCAGTACCCCTGAATAGAGACGGAGGAGTGGTATTCCTCTATAATTGCAACCCAGCCTGCAGTCTTCCTTTTTAAAAAGGGGAACCACCCCCCGATCTTCCAATCTCGAGGCCCTGTCGCTGATGTCCATGTAATGTTGCATATGCGTGTCAACCAAGACAACCCGACAACATCCAGAGCCTTTAAAAACTCCGGACAGATCTCACCTGCCCCCAGGGCGATGGCACCGGGGTTTAACCATGTCAGTGCCTTCCCTGGCTTTGATTCCTCATGGGAAGGTGTGTCAGTGGCGTTGAGGATGTCTTAAAAGTATTCCGCCCACCGATTCACAACATCCCGAGTCGAGGTCAGGAACACGTCCTAATGGTTTGAAACACGTCCCAAATTGAAACCAGGTACCACCCAACCGAAATTACTATCTAATATCAGCTATACTTTTAAATACTTTGCTCTCATTACAGCTTCATTTGGTAGGTTTTATACAAAATGAAGCTCAGTGTCACTTTTGGGTAAATATTTTATTCACATTCTCATATGGATATATGGAGTAGTATTTCCAACCCCATTGTGAGGTCCGGAACACTATTTGCATTGAAAAATTCCAAGGCACTTCATTAGCTGAAAATCTTGAAATATATATTTTTATAGTATGCAGTCATTTTCATTTTTATCAGCAGGAATCAAATAAATACAATAAAGGATTTCAACATTTGAATTCTGTGGACCCAGACAACTTCTGGTTCTTGTAATGCAAAATAAGTAATACAGCAACTTTAATTTTGTAATAACTTTTTTCTCCCAATATATATTTTTTTAATTTCCTATTTTTAGTCCTATAGCAGTTTTGTCTTCTCTCAAATCCAACTTTGCCAAAAGTTGAAGCCAGTGAAACCAAACAAGTTGCAGTTTGGTTCACTTAAAGTCAAAATAAGCAACAAAAGAATTTGCAGAGATGCCAATCTCCGTCAACCCCATTTCAGGAGTGTCCTTGTCCCATTTCCACAGTTTATCCGGAGTGAATGCGATTCAGGCAAAATGGACATGCGCTGAAGTCGCAAAAGACGAATCATTCATCAGAACTTGTAACTCGGATGATTCACAATGCACTTGTTACCGAATTCTTCTGGTTTACAGTGCAGTTGAATCAAGATGGCGGAAGCCGTAGCGATGGTGTGAATTTCGAGGCATTTAAATAAGAAATTCCGTACTTTTCTGAAATGGTTGCTTAAAACATGTAGGTGACAATTTTTGGGGATTTCCGGAGTTTTGGGAGGTTGTCCAGAGTCCTGGAGTTTGCATTACATTTTCGGGTAAACTCCTGAAATTCCGGAGTACTTGGCAGCTCTGAATTTGCGTCTCCTAATAATACAAATTTTCTATCATAATAAAATCGTTTTAATCTTGTTATAATACAGTGAGCGACAGAATTGCCTTCTTTCCTTTTCAGGCACATTCCCAGTGATATACCTTTTCAGACAGTTTTTAAAAAATATATTAAAAGAATAATTTTAAATGTGTTCTTATTAATCCTTAGGTAATCTTGATCTGACTGGTCCAAAGCAGGTCTTCAAGGCTGAGAACAATCCCTGGGTCACTCCCATTTCTGACCAGTTCCAACTAGGAGTCTCGCATGTTTTTGAATATGTTCGCTCTGAGACCTACAAATAGTATGTACACCCACACTATCACACTTACACATATGTGCATATCTCAACCAGCTATTTCTTAAACAACGTCAAAATGAGAAATGATGACTTTTTGATGCAATCTGCATGTTAAAATATATATTTTTATTGATTAACAAAACAATTGAGATAATTGGTACAGAACAACTTTGACGGTTACTTACATCTGTAGCGTTGCAATATATGCTGTAATGTGTTGACAACATGGATGAAATCGACGACGTTGCTCACCTAAAATTGAAGGTCAAAAGCGTTGAGATTTCTATGGCTTTTTGTTTAACTCTAGGGTCTGGGCCTATTTTGTCGGATTTTTGCATCCCTTTGATGTATGCCTGGGCCTTGGGTCACCAACCTGTGGCTCTTTAGCCCTCTGCTAGTGGCTCTCTGAAGCTTTTTCTTTTGAATGTTGAAAATGGAAAAAGAGGGTGAGGAAAACATATTTTTGTTTTAACATGGTTTCTATAGGTGTACAAACATGACACAAACATTATTAACATTTTCCATTCATTTTCTTAACGGCTTTATCCTCAAGGGATGCAGGGGTTGCTGGAGCCTATCCCAGCTGAATTTTTAGCATGAGTCAGGGGACACCCTGAATCGCTGGCCAGCCGATCGCAAGGCACGAAGAGACAGACAACGATTACACTCATACGTAAGGGCGATTTAGAGTGTCCAACCAGCCTACCTTGCATGTCTTTGGAATGTGGGAGGAAATTGGAGTACCCGGAGGAATCCCACGCTGGGCCGGGGAGAACATGCAATCTCCACACAGGTGGACCAACCTGAATTTCTAACCCAGGACCCCAAAACTGTGAGGCCGATGCCGTAAACACTCATTCGCTGGGCCGCTAACATTTTCCAATGCTGTAAAAATGTGTACAATAAATATTACATTTCAACACATTTAACACATGACATGGTCATTTAAATATCTGAAGCATCTTACCAAAGTGTGACCAAATTCATTATCTATTAAGTAACATAAACCTTTTTATTTTTTTTATTTTATATATACTTAACCGAGACCTGGCTAAATGTAATTTCACCGATGGCAGGATTGCAAATACAGTCATACCTCTACTTACGAATGCCTCTACATACGAAAGTTTCAGGTTACAATTGTTTTTATATGCAAATGAGTAACTCGAGATATGAAAAAGATCCAAGTTACGAAATCCCCCCAAAAGTACATGCATATCCTTATCCGTTATTTTAGTTTGAAAATATTGTCGCGGATGTATTGATTCTCACTTGAGAACATCGCTACCCTCTACTGAGCTCTCATTTCATCGCTCTCATCCAATCTCATATAATGGCATTCAATTCAATTGGCTGTTTTACAACAACCACTATGTTTCAAGATTCTCTCTTACATACCTGGCCACCTCACCTAAATGCTTCCCTTATTAATGATTGCAATTCCACTTATTAAGCGATTAAAAACCATACAAATGCAACGAAACATATTTTCACACATGCACTCACACATAGGGCACACGTAAAAGTCTAAAATGTACTACAAAGTGCAGGGCTTTCGCCCTGGTAGAACAGGCTCTTGTCGCCATCTGGGGGACAAACACGGGTACTACGTCTCCCAGTATAACGGCTACGGAGGGAACTTTCAGCGGTGCAGGGCACATTTTCATATGCTTTTTTATTTTAAGACATTCACCCAGATGACTCGCTAGCGGAGGAACTGAACCGTTTCTTTGCCCGCTTTGAGACTGACAAATCAGACCCAGTCTCAACACCCCCACCAGCACCCTGCAGCAATACACTGAAGTTCCAGGAACAGAAAGTGAGACTGGTAATGCGGTCTGTGAACACCAGGAAGGCTGCTGGCCCTGACGGAGTACCTGGGAAGGTGGTCAAAGCCTGTGCCGACCAGCTGGCTGGAGTCTTCAAATTTTCAATTGTTCCCTGCAACAACCCATATTCCATCCTGCCTGAAATCTGCCACCATTATCCCTTTCCCCAAAAAGCCAACCATTGACAGCATGAATGATTATAGGCCTGTTGCACTCACGCCTGTACACCAACCCACCAGTCTAACTCCATCATCAAATTTGCCGATGACACCACTGTGGTCGGACTCATCTCAGGAGGGGATGAGTCTGCCTACAGAGATGAGGTCAACAAACTGTCTTCGTGGTGCTCGGTGAACAATCTCACACTGAACACCACCGAAACAAAAGAAATAATCCTGGACTTTCGCAAACGGCACAGATCTGGCCCCACTCCTCATAAATGGAGTATGTGTAGACAGGGTCCAGTCCTTTAAATTCCTGGGGGTCCACGTCACGTATAAGCTCTCCTGGTCTTCAAACACCACGGCAGTAGTGAAGAAGGCCCAGAAACGACTCCATTTCCTCAGGGTACTCAGGAGGAACAACTTTGACACCAAGCTTCTGCTAACCTTCTATAGAACCACTGTGGAGAGCATCCTGGCATACTGCATCACAGTGTGGTACTCTGGAAGCACGGCAGCAGACAAAAAGGTCCTGCAGAAAGTGATTAACACTGCCCAGAAGATCATCGGCTGCTCTGTGCCCTCACTGGAAGACATTGCCAGCCCTCGTTACCTCAGCAGAGCCAGGAACATAATCGGGGACCCATAGGTGACCATGGTCACAATCTGTTCCAGCTGCTGCCCTCTGGCAGACGCTATAGGTCCCACAAAGTACGGACAAATAGGCTTAAGGACAGTTTTTCCCCACATCCATCAGAACTCTAAACTTGGGGTAACACAACACACAATTCCTTCTGTGTAATAACTTCGGGGTGAGGTAATATGAAAAGATGTTTGGGTGGGGATCTGCCTCCTACTGGCTGACTGAAGATAAGTGAAAGACAGTGAGAGGTAAGTGATCCGCTTGGGGGGGTGATGCGATGCATCCATAACGGCAGAATGCCAAATTAAGAGTTCAAAACTATCACTTATTTAGGTCTTTTGCCGAGAAAACGCACCTTGTGGAGAAGCAATACCAATTTTGTCATACGCAGTTTCTGGGTGTGATGACAATTAGGCTTTTGTTGTTGATGATTACGACAGGGCCTATGTCCGATTATTATTATAATCTTCCATACAAAATTGGGGCACTGACCAATTTTAAAGGGTTTAGATCAGGGGTCCCCAAACTTTTTCCTGTGAGGGCCACATAACTTTTCCCTTCTCTGATGGGGGGCCGGTGTCAGTTTGTAACAGAAAAAGTGTGACGATCGTAGAGGAGCTTAATTTTTTTTTATTGTTTTCCAGAAAGCCACACATAACCAAATAACCCTTTCCAGGTTCTTTACAGAAAAAAGTCAGAAAACAAATAATAACACTATTAATGAAATAAATAACTAAATAACCCTCTCTGAGTTCTTCACATAAAAAACAGGAAATAAATAACACTATTTATGAAATAAATAAGAACTAAATAACTCTCTCTGGGTTCTTCATAGAAAAAAAGCCATGGAACATTAACTTTCTGTTGTGCCATGCACAATCTTAACAGATAAAAGTTCAGCTCAGTTGTCAGAGCAGAATCTCTCTGACACATATGAGCAGTCTCCTAAAGTTCTTGTGTTTCTTCCTTATAATCCTTTTGTTCCAATAGGCTTGTAGACACCGCTGTTTGCAGCTCTCTCATCAACTTCCCTGTGAAAACCACAAAGGAAGCAGGTTGAGAAACTGAACTAAGTGAAACCGCACCTACACAGCACAATACATTTCACTACCAGTATGGTTGTAAAGATGGATTTTATCCCAGTAGATTTTATTATGATTATATTTGTTTATGCTCAGAATGACTCATTCAAATCAGAAAAGTGAGCTTACCTATGTCTGTTCATCAGTGTGAACTGTGGGCCTGCATCTGGCTGGTGAGAAGTTGAATATCAGGTTCCATTCTAGTTACAGCCAGTCTCAAGCACTTATGCAAATGTTCATCTGTCAATCTTGATCTCATCGGAGTTTTCAGCAGTTTCATGCGAGAGAAGGTTTTCTCGCAGATATACGTGCTGCCAAAAACTGAGGACATTTTCATTGCATGTTTTTTGATGTTTGGATATGTGTCGTTTGGGAGGGAGGCATAGAAGTCAATGAGACTGTTGAGCTTGAATGCGTCTTTCAGAACATCACAGTTCTGTAACTCAGCCAACTCAAACTGATATGAAGGCTGGGCTTCATCAATGTCGGCAACAAAGGGGTTCTGAAAAAGACGGATTTCTTTTGCATGAACATGTAGTTCAGTGAATCGCACACCGAACTCCGCCTTCAGCATTTCCAGTGCTTCCACGCACTTTTCAGCTGACAACGGGACCGCTGGGTTCTCTGTCGACAGGTTTTGGGTAGCAGGAAGATGGACAAAGTTGCGCTTTTTCACTTGTTCCAAAAGCAGCGCTAATTTCACCTCAAATGCTTTTATGTGTGAATACATGTCGCAAATGAGTTTCCCTTCGCCTTGTAGCTGCAAGTTAAGGTGGGTAAGTATTTCTGTCACGTCTGTTAAAAATGCGAGGTGCCATTTCCATTCTGGGTTGATCAGCTCTGGGACCGTTTTGTCTTTTAAATGAAGAAACGCATTAATTTCGGGTGGAAGCTCGTAAAAACGCCTCAAAACTCTGCCCCGGCTCAGCCATCGGACCTCTGTGTAGTACAGCACATCTCCGTGCGTAGACTCCAGTTCAGACAGGAATTCTTGGAACTGCCTGTGTTTAAGTCCCTTTGCCCTGATGAAGTTTATGCACGACACCACGACCTTCATTACAGAATCCCACGTCAACACTTTGCAGCACAGTGCTTGCTGGTGAATTAGGCAGTGGACTCGTAGCGGGGCGGTGAGACCCCTTTTTTCCAACTCACGGTTCATGCGTCCTATTAAACCGCGAGTTTCGCCCACCATGCTAGGAGCCCCGTCAGTCGTGATGCTAGCCAGCTTTGACCAGTCCAGCTCCAACTTCTCCATGGTTTGGCACACTTTGTCAAAAATATCCTCTCCCGTTGTGGTCCCTTTGAGACTTTGGAGGGCTGCCAGATCCTCGCATATCTCAAAGTTTGCGCTAACTCCACGAATAAAAATGAGCAGTTGCGCTGTGTCTTGCACGTCCGTGCTTTCACTGAAAAAAAGTCAAATTCTTTCGTCTTCTGCTGCAGCTGGGCATAGACATTATTCCCGATTTCTTCAACGCGTCTGGTGATTGTACTCGCCGACAGACTTACGGCATTAAATGCATCTTTCTTCTCGGGACACACTTCCTCCACGACAACATCCATACATTTCTTAAAAAACTCTCCGTCAGTGAAAGGCTTACCGTTGCTTGCTATCAGTTTAGCAACCCGAAAGCTGGCCCGAACGGATGCCTGGTTCAGCTGAGCTTGGCGTAGAAATGTAGTCTGCTGAGATAATAGTCCAACTTTTAGCTTTGAGAGTTTGTCTCCTCGTATTTGGCCTTGCACGCTATCGTACTTGTCCTTGTGACGGGATTCGTAGTGCCGGCGAAGATTGTATTCTTTGAATACTGCGACCGTCTCTTGACAGATGAGACAAACAGCCTTTTCTTTGCATTGAACAAAAAAATAATCGTTTGTCCACTGCAGGTTAAATACCCTGCATTCTGAATCAATTTTTCTCTTAACTAACCTTTTCGCCATTATTCCGTTCTCAAACAGGTTCAGGTTGCACAGTTTTTATATGCTTGAATAGCATCGCAATAGCCATGGTACCAGGGCTCCGCCCTCACCTGCGATCGTCCAGATGTCTCGCTAACACTCTGCTCACACATGCAACGGTGGAATGCCCGCATGCATCAAAGGCAAACACTCTCCCCGCGCGTGTCACCAAAGGAGCAATGCGAAGGCCCGATTCACTGGGAAGATTTGTGGGCTCAGCAGGGGTGCAATGAACCAAACACAAGATTAAAACGTCCCAGTCTTCAAGGCCAAATAGGAAAATAAATCCGATAGCGTCTCTGGTATTGTTCAGAGGGCCGGTCCAAATGTGCCGGCGGGCTGCATCCCCCCCCCCCCCCCCCCCCCAAAAAAAAAAAAAAAAAACCATAGCGTCTCTGGTATTGTTCAGAGGGCCGGTCCAAATGTGCCGGCGGGCCGTATCCGGCCGGCGGGCCGTAGTTTGGTGACCCCTGGTTTAGATGGTAGTTTTGTGAGGACTGTGGAACGAATTACAGAATTTACAGATAAAGTACGCCTCCACTTACGAAATTTTCAAGTTACGAAATAAGTTCTGGAACCAATTAATTTGTTAAGCAGAGGTACCACTGTACCGGGATACAATATCTTCAGAAGAGACCGTATGGGGAACCGTGACGGGGGAGTGATGTTCTATATTAAGGATACCTTAAATGTAAACAAATAGAATGGGTCAACGTACACATCCTTGAATGCATCAGCCTTAAAATATCACTATCCCCACAGATGTAAATGACTCAAATTGGCATATAAAAACCTCCATCCAAAAATGAAGTTATCTTACTTGGAGATTTAAATATTAACTGGCTCGATAAATCCAATTGGCGACAGTTGAAATCACTAAAATCACTGTTTACTAAATTTAACTTAACGCAACTAATCAAAAGTCCTAATAGACTAACTGCTTTTTCCGAAACATGCATAGATCTACTCTTTTCCAATAAGTATGAGAGGATCCAAAAGACGTTCAATAAGATTAGAGGTCAATCGGCCCACAACCTCATCCTATTCTCAAGAAAGCTTCCTAAAAATAGATATGCATGCGCAAAAAAAAAATTCTGAGTGGATGAGAGTACCGAAAAGGGAGAACCCACATCTGATACAGGCGTTAAACAATATCAATTGGGACGGTTATCTCTACCATAACCATACTAATAATGGCACCTGCAACACTTTCAAGACCATTATCCAAGACAGTCTACATTCACAAGAAAAATTAAAACAAAACCATCAAAAAATAATCACAACCATGGTTGAATGACGACATACAGGCATTCATGAAAAAATGACACCATGCTCTCAAAATGTCACTTAAAACAAAAAGGATTAATGAGAGAGACATTTACTTCTCTAAGAAACAAATTAATAAAATAAATTTGAACTACAAAATCAAATTTCTTTATAAACATAATTAACACAGCAAAAGGAATACAAAAAAGATCTAGAAAAATATTTAAAAACTGGCAGGGAATACTTCCAAGCACAAACAAATAAAGGAACTGCAATTGAAGGAGAAAACAATCCGTGACCCAAAGGACATAGCCACAACTTTAAATAATTATGTTATAGACTCCGTTAAAGAACTGACACCCATCATCGCTCAAAGAGAATGTCACCCACCACAACCACAAAACACCAATGAACCCGTTCTTAATATTAACATAGTTTCGCAGTCACAAGTTAAGAAAGCGGTATCTGGCCTCAAAAGCAAAAGATGCGTTTAACATGGATGTAACATTTCTGAAATACCACGAAGAATCTCTCATAGCTGCATTACTCACTATTGTAAAAAAAAAAATACATATAGGAGAGTCTCTTTCCTGGACCCTGGAAGTGCTCAGTTTAGTCCTCAAATCAATGAACCCCGCATTAACCAACAACTACAGACCTATAAGCATCCTTCGAGCTGTCTCACAATTCTTGGAAAAGATAGTAGCAGAGCAAATTGTGGATCACATTAATAACAGTCCATACACCCTTAACAGGCTGCAATTCGGCTTTAGAAAACATCATTCTACTGAAATATATATATATATATATATATATATATATATATATATATATATATATATATATATATATATATATATATATATATATATATATATATAAATATGTTCATTATGTTCTGTTCCTTATCAAATAAATCAAACTCAAACACTTCTGCCAACTAACATTTGCGTCTACACTACACCAAACACAGCTTGTTTTTAAGGCAAATTTATAAAAATAAAGATGCCAGTCAAAATTTCTGCCAGTGTTATTCATTTCTTTTCTTAGCGTTATGTCTTATCTTTTGTTGCACGACAGAACAACAGAAATGCTTTAAAAAAATCACATTTCATATTCTTTTTTTAAAGGTATAGTTACTTTCTTAATTGAATGAGTATTTGAATTTATTCACTTATTCACAAGTTTGAAGTTTCAAATTTGAAATACAAAACATGGTAGTTACCATGATAATTTTCTATCGACTGATTTTTATTAAAATGTTTTTTTATCATGCTAACAATTTTTGTCATATCGCCCCAGCCTACTTTGATGCTTCCTTTATATTTCAAAGAAAGACTTACTTACAATGGCCTGGTTTGGTCCCTTTTTATCAGGACAATATAATCCGCTTGCCTTAACTGTTTTATCTTCACTCAGACCAGCTATATCAACATTTTGGTCTAGATCAGGGGTCTCAAACTTGCGGCCCGCGGGCCAACTGCGGCCCTCGGGACGATAATTTGCGGCCCCCGTCTTAATATGAAAGATCGATTTTTTTATTTTTTATTTTTATTTTTTATTTTTTATTTTTTTATTTTTTTTACCCCTTTCCCCATGATGGCGCCGTTTAAGTGGCAGCCAGTGGCAGTAGCTCTGTCCACTCATGTTTTTCTTGTTTTACAGCATGTTTTACATGAAAAACTAGAGGGAACATTGACATGCACCTGCTTGTGGCAGGTGTGATACTGGTGTGCCGATAGCGAGCAATGATGATGTCGTGACCGGATGATTCGCCTAAAGACGTTTCGCCGACGGACGTTTGACAGACGGACAGGTCGTACTAGTATTTGTTAGTTTAATGATTAAATACAAATACTAGTATTTGTATTTAATCATTAAACGCTGTTTTCAGCTGGATTTGACCGAATTTGAGAGCATTTTGAGCCGTTTGGCGAATGGACGTCTATAGACGTTTTTTTGCCTCCATCGCGATATCATCCAGTATTTGTATTTAATCATTAAATGCTGTTTTAGGATGGATTTGACCCGATTGCTGTCATTTTACGGCTCGGTTCTGCTACATCTGCCTGCCCAAGAGTGCTTATTCCCGGACTGCCATTGATGGTAGACGAACATTGATTTTTACTATAATTTGGACAACACCGGCGGCAGGCCGGATTAAAAATCCTAACGGGCCGTATATGGCCCGCGGGCCGAGGTTGAAAAACTTGTACACACACGATCCGGCGGGGCGAGCGTTCGAATCCCGTTTCGGCGAAACCTCCGTTCGGCCGAATGAACGTTCGGTGGAACGTCCATTCGGCGACCTGCCCGTCTGTCAAACGTCCGTCGGCGAAACGTCTTTAGGCGAATCATCCGAGTACCGATGATGTCGCTCACACTGGTACTCAGTGCGCTCAGGGAGGTTGTCTTTCTGCTCAGACCAACAAAAAATTTGAGGGAACTTTGGTTCGGAGCTGAATGAACCAATCACGGTGAGGTATACGGCTCTGGAGGGCGGGACATCGGCCGGGCTGTCCAGTGCCTCGCTCACTCACTCATTCATTCCTCCAATCAGCTGGGCGGAGGAGAAGCCGTGAGGCCGATCACTCCGCTCGGCGCGCACACTCCTCCGCTGCTCTCAGCATAGAACTTAATGAGGCGCTATGATCCGTGATCCAGCCTGTGTCAGTGTCTGTAGCCATCTCCGCGATTGAAACGGAGAGCGAAAGTGCACATGCGCCACAAACCCGCGCGACTGAATGTGAAAGATCAACCCGAGACTCATTCCAAGTGGAAAAACATATTACAGAGCCCCAGAGATGTCTCTTTCAAAGCCTGCCGTGAAGAGAAAGGTCGGTGATGAGCACAGACAGTTTCAAGAAAAGTGGGGAGTGCAATATTTCTTTGTTGAACACAGGGGCACCCCGACGTGTCTCATTTACACTGAAAAAGTTGCGGTGCACAAGGAATACAATTTGAAACGTAATTGTACTACGAGACATGCTGAGGAGTACGAAAAATACCAGGGAGATGAGAGAGCCAACCAGGTTGCCAGTCTTAAAACACGTCTTCTGAGGCAACAGGATCTCTTCAAGAAGGCTACCAAAGACAGTAATGCAGCAGTCAAAGCTAGCTACGCCGTTTGTGAGTTGATTGATCCTGTGCTAAGTGATCCCAAATGGCTCATGGACTTGGCTTTTCTTGTTGATATCACACATGAGCTTAATGTACTGAACAAGAAGCTACAAGGCCAGGGGCAACTTGTCAGTGCTGCCTATGACAACGTGAGAGCATTCTGCACTAAACTTGTGTTATGGAAAGCCCAGCTCTCTCAGACAAACCTTTGCCATTTCCCAGCATGCAAGGCTCTCGTGGATGCAGGCACACCATTCAGTGGTGAGAAGTATGTTGAGGCCATTTCGAAGCTACAGGAGGAATTTGATCACAGATTTGCAGACTTCAAGACACACAAAGCCACATTTCAAATTTTTGCGGACCCCTTCTCCTTTGATGTGCAAGATGCCCCTCCTGAGCTTCAAATGGAGCTCATTGACCTGCAGTGCAACTCTGCACTCAAAGCCAAGTTCAGGGAGGTGAGTGGAGAAGCAGACAAGCTTGGGCAATTTTTGAGAGAGTTGACCCCCAGCTTCCCTAAACTTTCCCGAAGGTTCAAGCGGACCATGTGCCTTTTTGGGAGCACATACTTGTGTGAGAAGCTCTTCTCCACCTTGAACTTCAATAAGTCCAAGTACAGGTCCAGACTTACTGATGAGCATCTTCAAGCTCTACTGAGGGTCTCCACTGCTTCCTCCCTCAAAACAAATGTGACTATGTGAGAAAAAGCGCTGCCAGGTCTCTAGCAGCAAGGAGTAGGCAAGAGAAGCCGTGTTCAGAATATTTCATGTTCAATGTTCCATTCAAGTTCAGAAAGTTAAAGGTTAAAGAGCTGTTAATACAGACATTTGAAACGGAATAAAAATAATTCATTTTCTCTACTTAGCCAGCCAGTGTATATCTACTGTATGCTCATTAGTATTATTTGGTTTTGTATTACTGATTGATTTATTTTTTATTCATCTTTAAGTTAATTTATTTAATTCATTATTTTTTGTTAAAAAATAAAGATATTTGATAACGTTGGAATGTTTTATCAGTGCTTTTCTTTTGGAAATCCGGATGCGGCCCAGTCTCACCCAGACTCGGCCTCTAGCGGCCCCCAGGTAAATTGAGTTCGAGACCCCTGGTCTAGATGGACAAAGAAATCCTAATTTTGTTGAACGTTTTTTGTCATGTCTTATTGACAACCAAATGCATGACAAACTTTTGAAGGTTAATAATATTTCTTCAGTTTGTAAAAAGTAACATTCAACAGAAAGAAAATGAGACGGTATAGTTTTATCTTTGCTAACTCAACAAAACCAACAGGTATGGTAATTGGCATTTTTGGCCTTCATACGTAATATGGTCTAATATGGTCAATTCATGTTCTATACAGGATTACAACATTGGTGAAGATGAGGCAAATGGAATATCCTTTTCAGCAAGTTCATTTTCCGCTTATCCAAGTTTGGGTCGCATGGGCAGCAGCTTCAGCAGGGAAACCCAGACTTCCCTCTCCCCAGCCACTTCATCCAGCTCTTGTGGGCGGTTCCAAAGGCATGGGCAGCAGGTTCAGCAGGGAAACCCAGACTTCCCTCTCCCCAGCCACTTCATCCAGCTCTTGTGGGCGGTTCCAAAGGCATTCCCGGTCCACCGTGGCCTCCTCCTTGTGAGACGTGTACGGAACACCTCACCAGGTAGGCATCCAGGAGGCATCCTAATCAGATGGCGGAGCCATCTCATCTGGCTCCTCTCAATGCAGAGGAGCATTGGGTCTACTCCGAGCCCCTCCCGGATGACTAAGCTTCTCGCCTTATCTCTAAGGGAGAGTCAGGACATCCTATGGAGAAAGCTAATTTCAGCTACTTGTATCCGGGATCTTGTTTTATCGGTCACGACACACACGTCCGGACCTTAGATGATGATAGGAACATCGATCGACCTTTTTCATCACGAATGACCGATGCAGATTGCACATCATGGGCAGATGCCGCACCGATCCGCCGGTCAATCTCCTGCTTTATTTTTCTCTCACTGGTGAATAAAAACTCCTTCACTTGGAAGAACCTCATCCCTGACCTGGAGACGGCATGCCACATTTTGCTGACAGCACCATGGGCTCAGATTTGGAGATGCAGATTCTCATTCCTACTACTTCACACACTGTTGCGTACGTTCCAGTGAGAGTTGGAGATCGCGGCCTGATGAAGCTAACAGAATTCCAATCGTCTGCAAAAAGCAGCGATGCAATACTGAGGCCACCAAACCGGACCCCCTTAACGCCACGGCTGCACCTCGGTGTTCTGCCCATAAAAGTTACGAACAGAATCGGTGACACAGCCTTGGCGGAGTCAAACTGCCACTCGAAACGGATCCAACTTACTACCATATCCGAGGACCCAACTAGGACACTAGGGATTACGTTACTGCGCACTCCTGGAGTACCCCCCACAAGAATTCTCGGGAAACAGGTCGAGCGCATTCTCCAAGGCCACAAAGCACATGTAGAATGGTGATTGAAGTTGTTATATCCGATCGTATTCTTCCTCGTCTGGTCGTTTATTTTAACCCTTTGTAAGAAGGTTGAGTCTCAATTGAAACACTTTCACCTTTTTTGCATATGGAGACAATAAAACCATTATAAAAGTGGTCCCTATGGTTAATTGCATTGCTCCCTGAGCAATAATCCTTCTAATCAATATTGGAGTGGTCTTGTTCATTTTGTTTCTTACGTCAGAAAGTTGTTCTCACCTGTCTCCTCAAACATTTCAACTGAGAGAACCTTCTTACAGTGCAAAAGGTGGATCCACATCCTCCTCTCAGCTATTTTCATGTCTGTTGGTTGGTCAGCAACACTTGGTATAGACGTTCCCACTTTGGGTCGTGCTAGTACTTTTTTATGCTGTAGGTTGAGCACCCAGGCTCCAGGCTCCTGGCAATGTCCAGTCCGTTTCCTGTTGAGAAGCACTGTCTCCTTCTGCTAACCCAAAATCAATGCGTTTCCCCAAAGGTTTTTTTAATGTAGTCAGCAAGATTAGCCTCATCATCCAGTTCCAATCGTGCAGTGAATAATGGCAATTTGTATGGTCTACCAAATAGGATTTTCATATGTTGTCCGGTTGGACTCGTTATGTAGGCGCAATGATTTCATAACGAAATATGGAACCTTTTGCCAGTCAATTATTTTGTTAACAAAATTTGGGTGCCATTATCACAATGAATCAATGGTACTTTGGAATTCCATATCGTGCACTGATATGCCGAGCACAGGCAAAAATGCTCTGCAAAAATTTCCGCAAACAACTTAAACCCATAAGTTGTGTAGTGGCACAACTGGTAGGCCACCATCCCCCCTGTCGAGACATGGGACTTCCCATGACTCAATATGGCAGCTCACCCAAGTAAACTTATTTATTTTTTTCCTCAGCGCTTCCAAATTCCCCATTTCGCAGAGCAGGTTATTTGTTTCTCCACGTCAAGTTTCAAATTTGTAGTACTGCTGCTGCTATTTCGTTAAAATATTCATTTGATTAATTTTTTTTCTTGTTTTTTCTCTTGTCGCCGCCATCCCTGAAAAGGGCTTATTGGCAATTTTTTTCAACTAAAAAAGAGTTTCCGCAATTAGATAAATTTGTAAAAAGTATGACAATGCTTTTCCGTCATACATTTCACTCCTTCGTCTAGTAATTTTTTACTTTTCTCTGAAACAAAACAACTCCCTTTGCTTTCTCAGCCGCCTCACCCTTATCAACATTCTCACTCTCCCTCTGCTCACCTTTCTTTGCATTCTCATCGTGCCCTGTCGTTGCCATTCACAACCAAAAATTAGTATCATCATATCCATCTTTCTCCATTTTATATAATCACCCCTTCATTTAGTGCGAATTTTATCCTGCAGGTCTACTATTTTATGTATATTAAGCTGACCAGCAAACCCATGTGTTTAACCTTTTGAAGCGCTTTGATTCTCAACAAATTTCCAGACCTCACACACCAGACGCTGTTTCGGATCGTCTTCAATAGCCACCTTGCTATTCGATCTCCCCATTTTGAAACAGCTGTGTAATCAGGACAGAAATTTCCCTGTTATTTTCTATTTTTTCTTTCCCCCTTCGTTTGTTTTTCTCTAGGTTATCACCACATGCAACACACAATCATACACTCAAGTACTGACTGGCTTAGGTACAGGACAAATGATACTCTTACAGACTAATACTCTGTCTCTTTACCTGTTAGTGACTAGTATTTACAGGGTTTTATCTCACTCATTTGGACCCCCCCACAAATGGACCTTCATATAAATGATGCACCCGAACTCACACATCCTCCTACGAATGTTTAACTGAGCTCCCACATTCATATGGACTTACCAGAGATGTCTTCAATCTTGTGATCCCAGGTGCTCAGTCGAGGTCCAGTCCGCAAAAGGGTCTTAAATGCCGTGGTCATGGTCCTTCCCAGATTGCCGACTCAGCGCCTGTATTACTTCGGTATATTGACTCCCAGGATCGAAGGACCAATATGATAGGTTCACCAATAGGCATTCCCAAATGCATGCACAAATAAAGAGAAAAGACAGTCTTATGGATTTTTCTTGCAAGAAGAAGCGGACCGATGAGGTCAAGTCCCCGCTTCGTTCTGCCTTCACACGCTTCTCTTGTTTATTAACTTCAAGGACCCTAGTTACAATGGACGTCTCAACTCTCAAGGGAGGGGTGGGAAACAAGTGAGACGTTAATATAGTCAAAACAGATGAAGGTTTCATAGTCATGTGCATCTTAAGGTGTTTTGAATCTTCTTTGTTTAGTTCACTCCAAGCAGTCCAAGGTCCAAGGCGTTTTGGTGTTTAATCTACCTAAAGTTCTCAGGAGCAAAGCATTTACGTCGTTGCAAGCAACCATATAATAATATGAAACTAAGTTTAATAGTAAATCAAAGCATATAGTTCATTGCAAGCAAATGTATAATCATGTGAAACTAATAATAACGAGCAAAGTTTAAGAGTAAAGCAAAGCATTCTTCTTTGCAAGCAAATATATAATAATGTAAAACTAATAATCCTAACATGTATTTTGTCGCTTTGTTTTTTTCTCCTCAGCCTCTATGGCAGACACATGCAGGCGAACCCAGAACCTCCTAAGAAGAGCAACGACAAGAGTAAGAAGATCAGCCGAAAACCACTGGCTACCAAAAACAGATAAAAACAATAAATTAATGTTAATGTTGTATTAATTAAAGGAGGTATATGTAAGAATTGTAATTCAATTATTCATATGATAGGCCCAATATATATAGAGATGACTGAAACTTTTTTTTATTTTTGCAAATATCCCAGTTCTAAAAAAGTAATATTACCTATTTTACCTATATTACCTTATTTTGAGATTGTTAGCACGGAAAACCTTTTGTTGTGATTCTGGTTACAGCAGATGTACGGCCCATCACCAATCAGCCAATTAAAAGATTTATTCGGCGTCTGGATACAGGTTGCTAGAACTCATTAATCTGTGGCTACTTATACAAAGTCTGAATTAATGTCGTGCGTCAGCACGGCCCCAAAAAATATTTACGGATCTCAAATGAGTCATAACAAATTCAGAAATAAAGCAAGGATATGCATTGGAAATGTATTTGATCAATGGAGACTTTTGAAAACGAATAAACAAGTGTGGACAAATGCTGAAGTTACATGATTTCACCGCAACAGGTTGAGTTTTCCTATATTACTTTCAAACATGGTAAATTTAATTTTTTGAAATATGAACACATTTGTCATGCTTTTCCAAATATACATTACCCATGTACCACTGTTGGTAAGTTATTAAATTAAAATGGTTTGAGGAATAAAATCGTCTTTGTGAATGCTGTCAATGGATTACGTTTTGGGGGATATGAAAGGAAATCGGTGTACCCAGAGAAAGCTGGGTACAGGGCACTGCCATCTAAACCATTTTACCTAGGTCCCGGGCAGCCACCTTACCTAGGGCGCTGCTGTCTAAACCTAGTTAAACGTGTTCTGACTGGCCAGACGCGAGTAGCCTTGATTTTGAAATAAAACAAAATTCCACTTTGGTTTGTTTTCATTGTATTTCTAGTTCGAAAGTGACAACTATTGGAGTAATATGAACCATTGAAAGAATTTAGATATTTTGACATTAGAAGCAATATGGCTGCCTCAATATCTTAAACACCTCCAAGGAAATTTCCCGAATACGGGATAAAGTTCTAATCTAAAAATCTAATCTAGTTCATTTCTTCATTTTCCTTGTGATGTTCGTGGAGTGTTATAGTTGTGTTCAACAAATGTAAGATTAGCACTAACAAATGAAGACATTTGTCAAGGTCCGTTAAAAGGTAGCCCTATAGTATCTACAGGTGCCCCAAAGACACTTTCTAATGAAACATGGTTGATACTTTGATTTTTTAATTTTATTTTTTAAGTACACTCACAAAAGTGAGAAAGCCCCTCTCATATCTCCTCTCGCATCCGCTGTCTGCTCGTATATCAAGGGATAATTCGGAAGAAATGAAGGTTGGATAATAACAAATGTATTGTATCTTCAAAATATCTCAAAACAGCAGTGAATGTGTAAAATGCTGCCAACAAAAGTGAGTAAGACCCAAGTGAAAATCTCAAAATTAGCCCAAAAATTGGAACCAATTAGATATTTCCCCACCCTGTGTAATTCAACTAGTTAGTGTAACAAGATGTCAGGTGTGATTGTAAGTAGGTGTATTAAATTCGGCATAGTAACTCATACTGGTCACTGAAAAGTCCTAACATCTTCCTACTTGATATATACAATCTCACCAAGTTGTTATTAACTCTACAGTGCTTACACAATCCGTGAATATTTAAATAGTTATCAACATGATGCATGACAAAATATATCTTACCTGTCCAATGGAGAACAGGTTACAGTAATCCCTTGAATACGGATGAAAAACCACGAAGTGGGATCACCCCCATTATAACTACCACAATACATTGGTACCTTGAGATACGAGCTTGATGCGTTCCGGGCTGAGCTCGTATCTCAAATGAATGTTTTCTATAGAAATGAACTAAAAACAAATTCATTCGTTCCAACCCTCTGAAAAAACAACCAAAACAGGATATTGGATTGGAAAAACATTTTAATTTGTTCGAATTTGCCATCTATTAACAAAGTAACAAATAACTAGTGGTTTAATATGACTAAAATGTGTTTAATAGTACTAAAATTATACGGATTTTGCAGGGGGAGAGAGAGACGGACAGAGTGGGGAGGACGAGGGGGGGGGGGCTTTTTGCACGGCAACACGCTCGTAACATAACAAACAAATTTAAATGAACTTGGATTACGATGCAGACACTCAAAAATAAATTTAATCTTACCTAACACTAAACTTAATTCTAATTTAGTTTGACATTTTGATACCTTTCTTCTCCCGGGTTGGCTCTATTTGCCCCGCCTCCACACTGACTTTCAGTCAATGTCGAGGGTTGTTTGATTTTGTATTCCCTTCAAAATATTCCCAAAATGATGCATACAAATGTCCTCACAATAGGATAACGCACGACCACTTGCCAACGAGAAGTAGTATATACGCCATTCGCACTGACTAACGGAAAAAAAAGACTGAAAAAATGCAACACTCCGCCCAGTGCTCGCAGAGACATTACACGAGGGAGTTGCGACCACAGAGACATTACACGAGGGAGTTGCTGCGAGAGAGACAGTGCCCATGATGTTCTTATGAGCAGCCTCTCGCGTCCGCTCTCTGCTCGTATATCAAAATTTGACTCGTATCTCAAGATAGATATCTGCTCAAAATTGTACTTGCATTTCAAAATGCTTGTATGTCGGGGCACTCGTATTTCGTGGTACCACTGTACTATAATTGACCAATTAACACCACAAACAGGATATTGATTTGGAAAAACATTTCTATTTGTTCTAATTCACCATCTATTAATACAGTAACAAATAACTAGTGGTTATGATGTTTAATGGTACTAAAATTAGATGGATTTCACGGAGGGGAGAGAGTCTGTCGAGAGGGTGACAGAGAGAGAGGAGGGGAGAGAGACTTTTTGCATGGCAACGCGCTCGTAACAACAAACAAATTTAAATAAACTTGGATTACGATACAGACTAACTCAAAAATAAATGTAATCTAACCTTACACTAAACTTAATTCTAATTTTGTTTTACATTTTTATACCTTTCTTCTCCCGGGTTGGCTCTATTTGACCCACCTCCACCCTGACTTTCAGCTGCAGCTAAAAGAACCTATCGAGGGTTGTTTGCTTTTGTCTTCCCTTCAAAATATTCCCAAAATGATGCACACAAATGTCCTCACAATAGGATAACGCACGACCACTTGCCAACGAGAAGTAGTATATAATACTCCTCGCGTATTAGCGATCGCTCCGACATTCGCACTGACTAACGGGAAAAAAAACACTGAAAAAATGCAACGCTACGGCCAGTGCTCGTAGAGACATTACACGAGGGAGTTGCAACCAGAAAGACAGTGCCCACGATGTTCTTATGAGCAGCCTCTCACGTCCACTGTATGCTCGTATATCAAAATTTGTCTTTTATCTCAAGATAAATATTTGCTCAATCTTACTTGTATCTCAAATTGCTTGTATGTCGGGGCACTCGTATCTCGAGGTATTACTGTCCATGTTTTCGCGCCTATACAGAAATAAAGGTACACAAGTACAATGATCAAAAAGTGTATATTTATCAAATATTATAGCGACAGAAATCCATTAACAAACGAGTGCCCTGACATACGAGGAATTTGAGATCTGAGTAAAATTCCGAGCAAATATATTTACCTTGAGATAATGGACACATTTTGAGATACGAGCAGACGCAAGAGGCTGCTGATTTCTTTCTCAGCGCATCTCCCTCGCGCGAAGATCTATACAAGCACTGGGCGGAGCGTTGCATTTTTTTCATGTTTTTGTTGTTGCTTTAGTCATTGCAGTATTTAGGGAAACACAATGGGTCCAAAGCAAGCCGGTGCAATGAAGTGTAGTGCAAAGAAAAGGCGTATGATGACAATCGATATTAAGAATGAAATAATCGAAAAACATGAATAGTGTACGCGTGACTGAGCTGGCCCGCCAATACGTATGGAGAAGCAGGAAGTTCTCAAAAGCCGCGGTGGAATATATTAATCTCTTTGCCTTAGTTATTGCACAAGGTTTAAATTTAGTGCAACGTAAAATTTAAACTTTTTTTAAGTGTGTGTATCGGAATCTACCATATTTTCACACCTATAGGGCGCATCCTGTTTTGGTACGTGAACCGGAAGTTGTTTGGTTTCAGGGGCATTAACTTTTGGAGACGTAAAGTCTCTGTGAGCACGTATTTTCAAACCTATAGAGCACACTTAAAAGTAAAATGTTCTCTAAAAAGGTCGATGAGCCCAATCTGTCGGTGCGCCTTGTCTGTGCACTAAATTAAATTTTTGTATGGCCCTGATCGCTTGAGTGATGAGTTTTTTTTTCTTGCCAGCACGCTACTTATTGGGATCAACCCAGCGGCTGTCACCCTAAAAATAGCCTACCCACGCATTCCAAGCATTACGGTAAATCCATTCTAAACATCCCAGGGGAGGGACAAGGCATTTGACTTCCGTGTGCTTGCAGCGCTTTTAACCCTCAAAAACACTCAATACTTAAAGAAACAGCATATCAGAGCTATACGGAGGAAATGCCTGGTATGAATGACAACACAATGCGGGTGTGAACGCTTTGAAAATGGACTGAATTCATGGCTCGAACACAATTTAACAGCTTTGCTAACGGATTGCACACAGATTATTAATGGATTGCTAACGGATGGCCAACATTGTAGTTCGGGCAGGCAGCGTCGCACAAGTTACGTGACGATTAGGAATGAATTGTCGATGCCGATATAACAGCGAGGAGAATCAAAGGCTTGGAAGTGATGCATGTCGCGAGTTCCAATGGATTGTGGATGACTGGGCTCAAGTGTTGGCCAGCACTGTTTGAGCTTTCGCCAAAGCTGGAATCAAGTTCCCGGAATACACAACTCTGACTGACAGTGGAGCCTAGCATGTTAAACACCGAACTCTATATATCAGAGTGTACCTTTGACTTCAATAACGCATTATCAAACTTAGTTTTGCTCGTGCTGTCTTTAAAAAAACACACTAGTGCCAAGCCTAACATATACTAGCAGCTAGTGTAACATACGCTGTGGCTAGCATAACATAGGTACGCTAGCCTAGTGTCATGCTATTGCCTTATCGGACGAGGCGTCCAATGTATTGAAAAAAAATTGAAAATATACTCTCAAATGACGGTATGTTTTATAGGTGTGAAAATACGGTAAGTTCATTTAAGTTACATTTAAAGTTTATGTTACGTTACGAGCATATTCGTCAAGTCTCTCTCTCTCTCGCATCCGCAAATTCCGCGTTCTATTAAATGTCTCATTTTATTATTAAACTTCATAACCACTAGTTATTTGTTACTCTGTTAGTAGATGGTGAATTACAACCAATAAAAATGTTATTCCATTGTAATATCCTGTTTTTGGTGTTTTTTTCAGTGGGAACGAATTAACTTGTATTTAGTTCATTTCTATGGGAAATGTTGATTTGAGATACGAGCAAATCGACATGACAACACATTAAGCTCATATCTCAAGGTATGACTATAAGCATATAAAAAACTAATGGATTAATATCTAAATATGTATATAAAGACGCTCCCCTACTTACGAACAACGGTACATACGAACATGTCTGCAAATTGCGTTTAAGTCCAAAAATGTTCGCAAGTCCAATTTTGTATTTCGCGCCTTTTTCGGAGTAGTGCTTCTTTCCGCCGCTAATACCGACGCCTGGCACTGTGAGAGCTCAGCTCACCCAGCATCTACCTTCTTCTTCGTTGCAATGCGGAAGTGCGTGAATGTATCTCCAGTGTGCAAAGAACCTTTTTCATTTGTATCATTAAATATCTCATGCATCCAATATTGAATATGGTTGGTAAAAAGCTAAAGGCTTCTATTGAGGGAGTTGCAAGGAAGAGGCAAGCCATTTCTTCTGAAACGAGTGGCAATAATAACAAAGCTTGATGCGCGTGAGAGTGGTAAGCGTTTCACGGGCATTGAATCGTTTGACCGTCAGTACCATTTATAAACAGAAAGATCGAGCAGCAGGACCCAAATATTGAACGTTGCACAAAGTTTGCAAATCAATTGAATGATGCCATACAGTGCTACCGCATCATTTATGATGAAAAAAAGAAGAAAACTGTGCAATCGTCATTAGGTCGCTTCTTTTGGCCAGTTTCTAATACATAAATCTCTCTCTCTACAGTACTGTACATATTCTCTCCATTTTATTAAATATTTTTTTTCAGTACAAACCAATGCGTGTTACTTATACAAGCCTTAAACATACAAATGCACTTATATAAACCTTCAATATACTTATATCGGCCTTAAACATAAATTATAATACAAAATATAGCACTGAATCAACTTACAAACAAATTCAACTTATGAACAATCGCTCGGAACCAATTGCGTTCGTAAGTAGGGGAGCGTCTGTATATTTAAAAATGTAACTACTTTAAAGACTGTACTCACAGTGAAAATAGTTCCTCTCTGCTTAATATAAATGTTAAAATCTGGTAAATTGGAGTTTTAGTCCAAGTCCTTTGTCTTCTTGTGGCCATGGGTCCATTGTCCGCGATATTCGCGGGATTACTGTACCCGCCTGACTAAACATGTCAGGTAACAAAACGACTTTAAAAAACACCACTGTCTGTTATAAACAAATCTGTCGAAACGTAGTTTTGGTTCTTGTTTTTAAACCGTGAGTACGGTCGAACTTGTTGACTAAGGCTGGCTTTTCCATGAAGCCACCCATCAGCATCCTCACACATGCGATCCGTATGAAGCCTGGCATTTTCAGTTCGCTTTTGAATAAAAATGTCCAGCATCCTCTTCCAAAAAACTTGTCGCTGCCTGTTCCGGGGCAGACCTCGCTTGCTGCTGGACCACCAGCCGACGCTGTGGGCACGGGCCACCAAAGCCCCGGCTGATGCCGCAGGCATGGGCCGCCGTAGCGCAGGCTGATACCGCCAAAGCCCTGGCCGACGCCACAGGGACGGGCTGCCAATGCGCAGCCCGACACCGCAGGCACGGGCCGCCAAAGCCCCGGCCGATGCAGCGGGGATGGGCCGCTGAAGCTTGTAGCACACTCACACATTCTTAACCCTTTTATGAATGCATACTCACTCTCATTAGTCGTCAACCCTTGACCCACAGGTCGGGTGTCATACTCCAGCCCCGTAAAAGGCACTGAAATGCCGTGGCCACGGTCTTGCCTTGATATCGACTCTGCCTTTGGAGATACGTCCGGTATATTGACCTTCATTGCTTGAAGGACCAAACACCTCAGCAGGGAGGCGTCCAGGAAGCATCCTAATCAGATGCCCGAGCCTACTCATTTGGCTCCTCTCGATGCGGAGGAGCAGCAACTGTACTCCAAGCCACTCTTGGATGATCGATCTTTTCACCTTATCTCTAATCTTATCTCCGGAGGAAACTCATTTTAGCTGCTTGTATCCGGGATCTTGTTCTTTCGGTCAGAACCCCCAGCATGGGAACAAAATGAGGGTAGGACCGTAGATCGACCTCTAAATAGAGCGTTTCACCTTTCGTCTCAGCTCCTTCAATACGACAGACCGATAGTCCACATCACTGCAGACGCCGCACCAATCCGCCTGTCGATCTCCCGCTCCGTTTTTCATTCACCGGTTAACAAGACCCTGTCAGATTCGCCATTAGACATTCCCAAATTCACGCACAAATAAAGAGGAAAAGACAGTCTTCTGGAAGTTTCACGCACAAATAAAGAGGAAAAGACAGTCTTCTGGAAGCTTCACTTGCAAAGAGAACGGCTGTTAATAACTCCGCTACATCCGTGAGCACCAACTCTACACTGCCGAGAGTGAGCAAAAAATGTTGGCCTGGTTCTTGCACCCCTACAGAAATATGCTGGTGACAACTCGGATTAAAATGTGCTGCTGCATGGCACAAAGCACTATTTATTGAAACTTCTATGAGTGGGAATGAACCATTGATCTCAGAATTGTTAGCCGGGCGTGCTAACCAGTTTCTACCAAGCCCCCTAAACATTACATTAAAAAAAAGTTTTTTTTTTCTTCTCTCTGTTCTGACCTACACATCGTTTCTGTTGTTTTATTACATTCGAGGGCATTGATTACACGGACGTCTCAACTCTAAGAGGAGGGGTGAAAACACAAGTGAGCCGTCTGAGCGTGCATGTGCGTTGATTACACGGACATCTCAACTCTAAGAGGAGGGGTGAAAACACAAGTGAGCCGTCTGATCGTGTATGTGCGTTGATTCATATGTAGTCAAAACAGACGAGAACCGAAACGTTAGGAAGCCGTGTTTAGCATCTGTGGTTATCAGGAGCAAAGCTTTTACTTCATTGGAAGCAAATACTATGCCAATAATGATGAGCAAAGCAAGTTTAATAGTAAGGCCAAGCGTATTCTTTGTTCCAAGCAAATGTATAATAATATGAAATAAAATCCTGACATTCCACCCTGTTTATTATAGATTTGTAGATAATCTAATATCCATAATGAAACTTCTTTGCGGCTTTATTTTGTTAATTCATTTTTATGACAGACAAAATTTCACCCAGGGTTGGGGGTGTTTGTAGGACTGCTCTTTACCCAAATTCCCCTTACTTGCCCCCTTACCCTTCACTTTCATATTGATCATAGTTATCGACATCAGTTCTCTCACCAGTAGGTTGTGTATTAAGAGGATACAATTCTTGTAATTTGTAGTGGCGATTGCAGTAATTCTGAGTCGGTTTAGCAAAGAGCGTAAGCAGGGGATATGTCAACACCCACACAATGTCAAACTAGTAAAACAGCCATTGATCTCACCATAGAGAAGGCCAAATCTTTATAGGTCTTATCCCACCTGACTGCCTAGAAAGACAATCCATTCCAGTATGCTTCTTTGTTTTCTGATTGAGGGTCTGCAGGCCTCTGATAAGAGACCCATCGGTTGACGCATCATTGGGTATGAAGGTGCAACGTTGATCTCCAAACATTGCACACACCCTCTTGCTCCGCCAGAAGCATATCAACTGTTATGCGTTTGAAATAATCTTGAGTAAACAAAAATATTGCTTCAATGTGTCATAGCCTTCAATATATGTCATAGCCTTCATCCGTATCACAGCCGTCATCCATGTCACAGCGCTGCATCTTTGTCATAGAGACTTTGTATGTCACGCAATCTTGTCCTAATAAGACCTGTTGATGCGGAAACGGGAGTCGGAAATTGGAGAGTGGAAACAGTCGAAGATTGAACGGAGTCTTACGCAGAGCAACTCTCCATCTGTTTTCTCTCCGTGCTCCCCTTCTGCAGAAGCGTCAAAATCTCACTCATCTGTCTTGGTGTGCTTACTTGTGTTCGACCTTGTTGAATGTTCAGCGTGGACCGGACAATACGGTCTTGGAAAGCCATGAGACTGTTGGATGCCAGCTATTCCTTCATTGCTAAAAATCCCTGCTCAGTATAA